>NW_025787230.1:0-14093 GCF_021130785.1 Homalodisca vitripennis
GCTGCCACCGCTGCCGCCGACTCTCGCATGTGGGGTTGGTGATGCGCTGCCATCCGCTGGGACCCGGCTGCCGCCGTTCACTGTCAATTGCCGCCGCATTCTTCTCCGCTGCTTCCACTGAGCAGACGATTTTCACAGCCTGGTCGAAGGTTAGGGTGGTCTCTCCCAACAGCCTCTGCTTGGTCGACTCACTCCTGATGCGGCTCAACCAGTCTGTCTCTGAGATAGTCGTTGAGGGATGCGCCCAAAACTCGCAGTATGCAGACAACTTCTTGAGGTGGCGATGTACTCTGCGACTGATTCTCCTTCCTGCTGATTCCTTTTGCTGAACTTGTACCTTTCAGCTATGAATGATGGCTTCGGGTACAAATGGTTCCTGAATTAAACTTCACTAATTCATCGAAACTTTTTCACTGAAGGTTTTTCCGGCGTACATAAATCTCGTAACAAACTGTACATTTTCACACCCACGACTGTTAGTAACGTACTAACCTTTTTGTCGTCACTAATACTGTTACAGTCAACAGAATAATTCAAAATCGTTCAACATACGAATTCCAAGTTTCTGCACTGTTGTCGAAGTCACCGATTCTGCCAATAATTCCCGCCATTTTTACTGTTTCACTAAATAAAGACGAAATGTTCCAATTTACGACCTTGTCTTCCAACATCAAAATGTACCGATTTTGAGTCCACGTGACGCCAAACTACAGACACACTTCCTCCCACTATAATTTTCGCGGAGAAATTATTTACGCACAATCGAACAGGTTGCATTGCACTCGCGGGATCGAATTAATACCTCGTCGCCAATTGTTGTGTACGCGTTACGGGGAATCGGAATAAAAGACTGAATTAGTTTACATCATCGACTGTGCTCGGTTAAGGTTGGAGGGTAAATGAGAGAGAGACAAGGGCAGGACACTGGAAGTGGTAGTGGTGGTATGATCTGGTGGCGTGATGAGAACAGCCAATGGCACATTTATTCAAACTGATCACCCCATATGACGTCACAGAATCATACGATCATACAGTTGGTCTTTGGCTGTGGCTTTAACTTGCCAGTAGTGAGTAACAATTTATAATATGTATAATAATGATTATTATAATTATTATTGTAATTCAATACATTACACAAGTCTCAATGATTTATGGGAAAATAATTATTTCACTAATCGAGGACTCGTGGTGATCAACCATCTTCACGGCCTTGAACAACACAAGTCCATCATAAAGTTCAAAAATTAAAACAGCTTGTTAGCACAAATATAGCACTGACACATAGTAATAATAAAATTGTGGATTTGTTATTTTAAAAAATGTCTATAATGATGGCAAATTTCTTCATATCCAAATGACCTATTGTTAATGATTAAAAAAAAAATTGTTACAGTATTGGTTTCCTTCATTTTATTTTATTTGAGACAGATTTTAGTTTTAATCACTATATTTAAAAATCAAAGTAACCATTTTTGTATACCTTTTTATTTTGTGAGGCCTTCCGATATCAAGGCTATCTTCGTTAGGACACTTCACAACAACAATAGATAGCTTTACATACATGACGAAGATAGTCTTGCTATCGGAAGGCTCCACAAAATATAAAAGTTAAACAGTATTGGTCATTGTGATTTTTCAATGTAGTGATTTAAAATAAGAAACCAATGTAAGCTCTTCAACATTACAGATTTTAATGTAGCAAAAACTTTAACTCTATGTCATCCGCTCCGGCACTGATTGAATACAAAGTCTTGATATTTCCGAAATTGGGTAATTTTAATTTTTTTAAGGGTGGGATCCGAACACATATATAGTATTGACTATAATAACAATAATACTAAAAACGTATATTGGTTCACTAAGGTCTAGAACAGCCAATGATTCATTGTTGCTTGTTCTATTTGAAATATTTCATCTGACAGCCAAGTGAAGCTGCCGGCTCATAGTATTGATTGATGATGATGCACAAGGAGATCTCAGCATAAGGGTGCTGAGGGAAAAGGTACAGAAAACAATTTCATCAAAATCCTCTACTGAAGCTTGCTTTTGTTATGACACACATGGACAATGGTCAAGTTGGGACATGCTGAAGGAGATATGCATATGATAAGTTGTGCTATTTGAAATAGAACAATAACTAGAATAGTTTATCATTAACCAAATGTTGACAACAGTTTTTGTTTGCCATCATGCACATTTTCACATCTATTGTTGAACTGTCACATTCATTTATTTACTATTGAATTACTCAACATTTTTAGGCCATATACTTCAAAATCTGTTGATATAGTTGTATCCGTTTAATGTTCCAAGACATAGAAAAAAACAAATACAGATAATTGAATTTTCAATTAAAAACATCTTGAAATAAAAACAAAACACTCAAAACTTGTTGTCAAACTGCTTGGTAATTAATCAGGGTTAGTGTCATGCATGCATGGAACTACTAACATAACGTGTCAGCAGTAACACAACCTGAAATTAATTTCTGGACATATCTTGTAATATTTCCACATGCTAAACATGATTCATTTAGGCTAATAAGATAGGTATTGCTAATTGCTAAGTAGTATACTGACCTCAATCTTCTCCAGCTTTTCTGATTGGGTCTGATGATTGCAAAATGTGTCAACTTTAATTTTGAAAGTCTTGTTCGGTGAGAAGAAAGGCTTTATACTCTGCTCCTGGTCCTTCAGCTGGTTGTGAAGGTCAGAGACCTTAGAGGCACTGGCCCACAAGTGCACTATTCGGACGCACACTGACTGACCTTGAGGCTATAAGCTGAGCCGACTCCTCCGATGGCAGCTCCGCTAGCCAGAATGGCTAAACACCATCAGAACTATCATGAAAATGTACTGATTACTTGAAATAAAGTGCCAGATTCTTGGGAATATTTGTGGATAAAAATATAAATTGGGGTTTACACATAAATTATACATCCTCTAAATTATCACATGGTGTCTTTCTCCTTAGGTGTCTCACTCAATTTGTTCATAATGAGAATGTTAAAACTGCATATTTTGCTTTTTCAGTCCAGTATATTGCCTCGTCTTGTGGGGAGATACCTTAAAATCAATACTATTCTTATTCTTCAAAAAAGATTATAAGAATAATTACCAATTTACATTACATTACAATAATTACCAGTCTACTAACACCAAGTTACTAAAATATTATGTATGTATTGGGGTGGTTAGACTACATGTGTTAATATGTCAATATGTTAAAATCACATACAATTGTACTCAGTTTATTATACATTTATTTATCTAATTATTTCTCGTTGCCATCTTGGTTACCTATAAGAACAACGTAAAAGTGTTCGCTGATGCTCAGCCAAATATAGAGTTACTGGTTACAATCATCGAATTCATTGTTGCTGATATAGAAATGAAGCTTCATGAAAAATTTCAATGTATATGTCAGTACCTTTTAGAGATATTGTGTAAACAGATGATTTGAAATTATTCCTATCCTTGAATAATAGCCTTCACTAATGCTCAGCAAGAAATTAAGGAAAATTTTAATTGTATTCATAAAGTTGTCTTTTTTGATAACAGTTTAACATTTATGTAGAAAATTTTAAAAATCTGCACTGAATCACATGCCACCATTGTTCAATATATACTGCTATGATTCACCGCAAACCTTTACTCCTCCTTTTCTGGCTGCTTTTCCTGTTACATTGATATGTGTTCCACTTTAATAGCTATGGCATGGAGTATACTTGATATTGAATATGATATACACGTTATTCTTTACATTCTGTGGATCTCAGCTTACTGTGTTGTATATTTTGTAATTATTTTTACAGTTCATATCATAAAAATATTATATAATAAATAAATCATATTTATATAATTTTGTTGCATAAAAAGGAACGTGTTGCATTAACTTACTGAAAATTCCTCCTGGTTCAATGCAGACCAAACATATGAATGCTATTAATGAATACTAAATTTTAAAAGGCATTACTAGCCATCACATAATGTGCAAAATAACAAATTGTCTCTCATTATATGACAAGGCTATAAAGGTGCAACTAAAGGAAAGTATGAAAGGATATGGAGGATTGAGTGGTGCAGATTTAGAGATGGGATATGGTGACAGTCTATAGCGAACAATTGCTACACAGTTTTGCTACAATTTTTATGTGGATAAGTTTTAATACTTTACATCATCAAAGGTGTTTATGGTTTTAAAAGAAAACAACTTTGTGAGAATTATGAAGTGATGAAGGTTCATTGACAAACAAACCTTGGTCACCATCATTGATTAGCAACAATTCTGGTATTTTAAACCTTTAAATTTTGAATTTATTAAGATTTATCACTAATACTATCCAATACAAAATATACTTCTTGTTAGCCATGTTAACTATTGCCATGAAGCTCACCTCATTGCTAGGCTCTTCAACCCATTTCAGAAGGTATCTTGGAACGAGAGAGGGGCAATCGCCACTTTAATTTCCTACGAACAAGAACACTATTCTGCTAACAAAGATCAAATTCTTTATACAATGCAATTCGGTAATCCAAAACCCATTATCCATAATAATTAGTATCTGTTCTATGCTTAATATATTATACCCAACAAAATTATATTATACGATATAAACCAAATTAGGGACATATAAAATATAGTACAAAGAGACCATACCTTAGGAATACAGTAGGCTTTACACTAGATAGCTTAAGACATCCTTTCAGTAACTATTTTGGAAAAGAGATTCCTTGTAAGTAACATTAAAAATACTGACACAAAAACTTGGACAATAGGAAAATGTGATATTAACAACCTTAAACCGATTACCATTTTCTCCCCGATCTAGCACACTATTTTCGAACTGTTTATACAAACAATGCGATACACACACATGACTGGTCAACCAATGTACAAGTTTGCCTTGAATAACTTGACTATGTACAAGGAATTTTATGGCATATTAAAGAGGGTAACAATAAAATGTTCATGAAGACTCAAAAAGAGGAGAACAAAAATAAAATTTTAATTTAGTTCATTTGCAACAAACATAAATATTTTTTGACTCCTAAGATTAATTAGATAGTCTGAAACGTTTCGGCCACCTGTGACAACAACCATCTTTTTTAACAAGATATTGGAGCCCAAGATTAGTTAAAAGGAAGGAAAATTTTTTTT
This sequence comes from Homalodisca vitripennis, assembly GCF_021130785.1. Taxonomy (NCBI): domain Eukaryota; kingdom Metazoa; phylum Arthropoda; class Insecta; order Hemiptera; family Cicadellidae; genus Homalodisca; species Homalodisca vitripennis. The sequence goes on from NW_025787230.1 coordinate 5,161, forward strand.
TCCAACTTTGGGGAGGGTTATAGGCTTCTGGGAGTGTATTTTTATACACGTTCATATAAGTAACAAAAGGTTTTCCTTATTTGATTCCTAGAGTACACCTGAATAATTCTTTGACATCAAATTGTAAGTACTTGTTTTAGAGGATTGTACACAGAAAAAAAAAAACAGAATTGCTATACATAATTGTTTAGCCATTCAACCCGCCAATGGTTCCCTCAAGTGCCTCATAGTTATAATCTGTTAAGATATACAGGATTATTTTTAACAACTCTGAAACTACTAGAGAACAAAAAATATACATCTTATTCATATTTTAACGTTATACCTCAGACTTATATTCATTACAGTTCATATATATGAATCTTAAAAATTACCAGGACATGTAGTTTAGGTACCTTTCTAATACGGCCACAAAAATATGAAATAAATTACTATGTTATTCCAATACAGATCTCCAATAATCATGAAATAAAAACAAAAATACTCCAGAAAATAAAAAAAATGTGAAATAGCCACTTTTTTCCAAATATTTTTTTAAAGTAATAAGCCCCTATTAAATTTCAGACAAATATTTACTCTACAAAAACATTTATATACAAAACCTTAAACTAATGCACTATTCACAAAATACTTGATATATAGAAGAGCTACTATAGTTTGAGCCAGCTTTATATTTGTCTGCCACCACCTGGTTTATTCAGTATAACTTGCGCTTTACAAAACAAAGAAGAGATGAATACATCACTTTCTAGACTGGTACTAAGCTACATATATATTCAGTGAAAGTATGGACATGTGTAGACTACTGACCAGGCTGGTTTTATAAACAGGTGTCAAATTAACCTCTATAAAACTAAAATAGTAATTGTTCAAACTTACCAGAATACTAAAAATTACACGCTTATTTAAAAATTATTAAACACTTTTACGTCAGAATTCTTTAAAATATTTAACACGGAGTAATGATGATAGTGTCTTAAGTTAGTTAATGAAGCCCCCCTTTTTTGCATTTCTGTTACACACGCAAAACAGGTAGTCACTGCATGGTTGAGAGCTAAAAAACAAGTTTTATAACCAATCCTCACCTAATCTTATCTATTCTACGTAGCACGACAATGGCACTATTGAATTGTAGATAGGGATAGTGAATACACTTAAAATTTCACATTTAAGAAGTAATAATGGAACAATACAACATCTCTGTCCATTCAACATAATAATAAGTAGTAACACTTTAAAAGCCCACTAATGACACTAACCTTTTTTACATTGAATCAAAATAACAAACAAACAAAAAAACAATCCGATAATTATGTCATCACTGGAGTTAGTGAAACTGTGGCCAAAATGACGGGGACCCGCACAGAAAAACAATACTGAAAAACTCTAAAATTCATATTCAAGTTACAGTTGGTAGATCTAATCTTTTCTGCTCGAATACTCGAGTGTGAATGTTGACAACCCTTGTTATTCCCTTCTCCTATCCCGACTTAATATGTTTGTTTATCCTAGGCCTACCAGAAACCCCTATTCCTTCTGGCCCCAAAATTGGCATGGACTGAGATGTAACCTAAATTAAAAAACTTGAATAATAATGGTTTGTAATAAACTATATGACGGACACTCCTGAAATCGAACAAAAACAATTACTGAGCGAGGAAAAGTGAGTAAAAACCAATTGAGGTTGCACCTAAAGCGCAAAGCAATCTTTTAATCATGATAACCCACAATCATAGATTCAAAAAACTCGTTCAAACATCCAAGTTGGCAGGGGGGCAATAACCGTCAATGTATTACCTGAAAAACCAGTACCAATTGGAAACCACAAAAAAGTAATGGAAAATATTGATAAAACTAGAGTCTCAATGACCAATAGGCATAAGGAATTGTAATGAATGATGTTGCTGAGTATTTTAACAGTTTTTTTTTTCAGGACTTGAGGGCGGGCAACCCCCCTATCTACAGCTTAGTGGGGACTTACAAACCCTGTGGATGCTATCACCGAACGCCCCCGCTTGAAAAGTATGTATCTTTCCGAGGTGTCAGTTTCAGAGGTTGAGACCCCCCCCAGCGGTGTGACGGTGGCTGAGGTACGTACAAATTTCTGATGGAGTGGATGGAGATTCCTTGTCACATGTTGTTTAAAGAAAATCTTGTACCTTTATATAAGTTGTTTAGTATCTCTCTCATCATTTGTAATTTCCAGTTTATCTTCAGGTTATATTTCCAAACCTCTTACAAAATTTTCTGTAAAAATCATTCAAGACTAACAATATCTCAACGAGTAACACAACTACCTGAAAACTATTAGACCGATTCTGTGATTTGAGCAAGCGTTTGATCGATCCCGTTGATCATAATATTCTCCTTCGAGGAAACTAGAAAAAATATGGAGTTAGAGGTCACTCTTTTCAATTATTAAATCGTATTTGTTGATAGGAATCGCATCAAACATCGTCCAGAATCCACGATGGCCAAAATAAAGTGTTCCTCGTAATATAGAGCCATTCACTTGTGGTGTTCCTCAAGGCTCCTCTATTTTATTGGTCCTGTATTTTTTCTCATTTATGTAAATGATATTCCAAAAACTTCAACAGACCTCAAGTTACAATGTTTGCTGATGATTGTTCTTGTTTCCAATAAATCCCTCACATTTGGCTATATTCGAATTCAAAACACCAGCTTGGCAAAGTTTTTACATATCAGTGGTACACAATTTAAAATAAACTTAGATTTCAAACATCTAGCAAAAACATTAATATCATCCAGTTTACATCTAAGGAACACAAATACCAGTCTTAATATTCAGGGTCTTATCAAACTAGGAAAGCGAGGGAGGAGCCAAGCAAGAAACCTCAGTTAAATTTAGGGGTTTTATATATCGATAATTAGCTCACATGGAACATGTCTGCAAAAAGCGCCCCCTTTGAAAACCAAGTGGATTTTGCTCTCATACTGTCTCGCCATAGGTCTGTAGCCAAGTATGTTCTACGATACAAAATACTATTTTTCTCACGTTTCAATCGATTTTGAGTTAACGGGTTAATGTTCTGGGGTCCATCCTGAGTGGTAAAATTTCAAACTAGAGTATTTGTCCTCCACGACCCCCACCCCCAATCACCCTGTGTTTGCGAATTATCTCAAGGACGTAGGTGGATTTGAGGACTTGTAATAAATTTTTTCGGTGTGAATATTAAAAAATATCTTACCTCTGAGCGGTGTCTGGTGCTCGGGGGTACGAGCACTATGCTCCGTTTTGTTCAAGGGCAATCCAAGAGTTTTTTGTAAGCAATGGATACTAACCATCAGTATCCCGACCAAATCAAGAGAGCTGATATCTTGTGGCTTTTGCATCATAGCTAGGAGGCATTTGAGAGGGGGGCGGTCCATACTCCAGTTGGGTGCAAAAGCTTTCAATGGCATTGCCATTGAATATTAAAATATGAGCTAAATCTACGCTTTATTTAAGGAAAATAACTAAAGTACACACTTTGCATTGACTTAAATTGTCTTTTAACTGTTGTAAAAGATTTGTTAGGTTAGATATCAGTTTTTAGCATTTGACGTGTATAATGTAATAAAGATGGTATTTTGCATTTACGAATAAAGATCTTGAATCTTGTTGATTTATTACCACTTATCTAATTTTTTCTTGAAATGAAAACATAGTATACTAAGATTTTCAAGAAAGTGTTCTAAATGTAAGTTTTAGATAACATGACCTCGGATGATATGATACGGTTGTTGTGGAGGGAATGCTTAGTACACCTGCAGTCTGCTTTGATAAATAAAATCAAACAAAAATTGCAAATATGGTCAAAAACAGGTACAGTAGGTGATGATAAAGCGGACCTAGTTTTTTTACTGATAATTATATAAAACAAAAGGGCAGAAGTATGATACAGCGGGACCTGGAATTTGTATCATTTTATTACAATTTGTCGATCACCTTTATACATCGAATAACTGAGCTATCAATCGATATAAACATATCTAAATATACAAGACATTAGTCACATGTTTCAATAAGAGTTCAATAGAAATAGTTTTTAAAAACAATTACCAAAAATGTTATGATTAATAATGGAACCAATACCATTAATCAAACGGACAAGAATTGAGGACAGGTGATAAGAAAATGAAATTCAAATAGTAAAGAAAACGTACACAGACCTAAAACCATTTTTAAAACCGAGAAAGGGACAGTGATTAATCTTATAGTGTTATTTTATACAGTTTTCTTAAGTTAACTATCTTTTTTTATCTTCAAAGAAGTCACTTATAGTATAACCTATTATTCTAGTTAGCAATCATCATAAATTATGTGTTACAGTTGGTGCAGATGATTTTGTTAATGTTTCGGAATTAATTATTATTCCGTTGATTATATAATAATTAAATATCCTTTGCTAATTTTGATATGGAAAAACCAGGTCACGCTTTTCATTTACTGTGCACACAAATTTGATACTGAATAAATTATGTACCTTTCTCCTATAATCACCTAATTAAATTAATTAATAACTTCACTAATTAATTTGAACACATAACTAAATCACTCAGACAAACCAACTGTTAAACCATCACTTGCAGTATTATCTAACACCCAATTTGTTCAAAAAGTGACTAAAATTACTCAAAAAGATAGTTAACTTTAGAAAAAATACAACAAAATAAAATTGAAAGATAATTTACTATGGTCTTTCTCAGTTTCAAGTTAACTAAACAAGAAAACATATAGAATTTATTATTGATACTTTGATAGTTTCTGTTAGTCTATATAAACAGTATTATCGATTGTAATGAGCGCTAAAAAAACAGGGGTCGCTTATCGTACTCTGCGTGCAAAATAGACCAATAGGACGTATATACTAACTTATTGTGAATACTATTATGTTTAACAAGGACCAAATGGGTACCTGATCACATTAAATGGCCGGAGCGGCACTAAATACGTGTTTCGGGTTATTCTAACTTTAATTAGAATTGTGTCTTACAGAACAAAACAATCTAAAAGGGTTTTGAGGTTGGAGAAAAAATTTTAGAGAATAACGAAGTTCTAGAAACATTAAATAAAATGGAAAAAATCTGTTTCAAGCGAGGTTGAGCAATATTTCCTATGCTCTACATCCCACATCGGGCATCACGTAACCCTTTTGTGACCATGATTTCAACCTTGTGATAACTCTCAGAATGCGGCGCCATCTTTGCAAACGTAAACCTGAAAAATAATCTACTGAAATGAGCTTAGAATTTGCTCCAAATGAATGTTTTTCTTAAATTTCGAGCTACAAATTAATTAGTGTTTATTCGAGTTGAGGCGAGTGCCTCCGGCCTCAGCGCGGGGCAGCTGAAAAACAAAAAACATCTCTCGAAATAAGTATCCTATCAGTTAAAAATATCCAAAATATCTAGAGGGGTGGCGGTGATCAGAAATATACAATTGAATTTTATATGTCCTGGAAAGGCAGCAATTTTGTACAGTGTAAACAAACTTAAATAAATCATGAATACCCTAATATGAATATGTTATTATAAATGGACAATTAATACGAGAAACACCTGACCAGTGTGTGTCACAACAGGGCATAGGTATCAAGGGCTGAGCCATTTCCTATTGATCTCAGCGCCCGGGTTGCATGCCGCCACGGCAGGCGGGAGGATGGTGGGGTGGGGCCGGGTGCCGTGACGTCGCGGCCTGATCAGGCAGCTAACCAGTCACGCCGGCAGGGCTAAAATGGTTGCACAAGCCCTTGATACTAGGCCCTGGATGATATCTCACAGAATGTACACGAAACTAAATAATCTCGTTTCGGTTCAAAAAAAGAAACCTACTCTTAACATGCCCGACAAAAAACACTCCGACTCAACCAGTTCACTTCTACGTCCTTGTGCCTCGAACTAGTGGATGGGTTTTGTTCCATGATTATCACGCACTCACTCGCATCCAAAGCTACATTACCGTTATCTCTGACTTCTGCCCCAGGAGCGCTCAGATAACAGATTACGCTAAACAGTCCCACCAGGCATTATTATTTACAGATATCCAGACACAGACACACAAACAGAACATTAAAAACATTATGAACTTAAACTATTTAGTTTATACCCTCTAAAATCATGTTATTTTGTCATTTGCATCCCCTAAAAAACCATTTAAAATTTTTTGTTTTTAGGTGGATGTGCAGAATACGTTCGATAACGTCAAAATTCGTGATTTACAATATTGACCTTTAATACTTATAATTTTCCGACGACGAATAAAATAAAGTTATGCTTCCTGCTTATGTATCATTTGTTGTGAGAATAGGTGTTAATTGCTAGACTCATATAGTGTAAGAGAATAATTTTAATACTGTGACAATATTTAAAGTAGTTGATCTCATATTAGAAAATTAGACTAATTACCGGTACAGCGGGAATTCAGTGTGTTACATTGGCAAACGTTTAAAACCAAATTACTTTATAAGGGGACCGGTACACATTTTCGTAAACACAAATTCCTAACAAAACATACAATATTTTCCTACTCCACATTAAGGTTAATAGTTAAAAGTAACTGATGTCCTCTTAAAATAAAAAAAAAAAATGGTAATATAAATAATAACCAGAAATGTCACATAAATATATTAAAATATTTACTTTTGATACAAACAGCGCGAAACAATATTATATACAGTTAGATCACAAAATCATACTGGCGACCTAACCTCCAAATATACTTCAGAATATGGTAAAACACCAAAGACCACGGAACATAGATTAACCGCAGTAAGGGTAAAAAAAAAAAACTACCTACCCTGTTTAGGACCCATAGAGTATATAAATTAATAAAATAAGGTTTAAGCTCCTCCTCTGCTTTTTGGACAGTTTGCTGGAAGAAGCTTAAAAAGTTGACGGTTGTTGGAATTTAATTTTTAATTGAATCTGTTTCAACCAAAATTTGTTATTATTGATCCAATATTGGTTTTTTTGTTTATGAAACGTAGTAAAAACCAACCAGCTCGAAATGAGGAAGAAGAGAAAGATTAAGATATATTCAAGCACAACAATTAAAGTAATTTCCAAGAAAACATATATATAAGATATATTATATATTTAATATCTTATATATGTATATATATATAATCATAAATATATATATAAATTTTAGGGAGTTATATGTCTTTTAAAATTGAGCTCTTGCTAGAATCTATGTATATCTTTATATTGACATTTGGAGATAATTTATGCTATAAAACATAATTATAACTGTCATATAAAACTGTGCACATTTTCCTATTATACTGTTGAGTAAAGTAAAAAAACTTTAAAAATTATTTATTCGGAAAATTTGGTTTAGAGCCTAACATTTCAAAAGTTTGAAATTTAAATATATTATGTAATTTATTCACGGATTTTATTCTATGACGTACTTATGTGGTGATTTTAAACATCTATTATAAGACTCATTGTATATCATCTCGATTGTAAAGACTGTAGTTGTTAAATAATTTGTTATAGTAGTACTATAATAGTAACCCTAATAATAATTATATCATTGTAACTTGGATAATATAGTTCGTATTCTGTTGGCAGCCCTTTGTTTTCATAACATTTGGAAAAGTTTTGCTGTCAAAATTAAAGTTTATAAATATTCCATTTCTATTCGTCAGTGACTAAATATATTCTTATAATATAAAAAAACTTATAGGAAAATGGAATAAGACGTCATAAGCAAAATTTAAGTAAATTAAGCAAAGTTAAGTGAGATTTGATACCCCAAAAAACTAGTAGACAATGAACCCAAATTAACATCTCCTTTTCTGAAGAGCCGTCATTAAGGCAACGACGGATTGCGGAGTTCAGAAAGAGGATATATGCTGCTGCAAAGAAAAAGTAAAGTAAAATATTAATTAAATTTATAATATGACATAGTACTAGTTCTCATGAAATATATTGCTATTCACTTAATATTTTTTGAATTTTTATTCCTAAACCCTCAGGCCCACTAGGCATTATTCTACTTCTGGTGGAATTATTAAAATAATAGCTTTAATATATATCTTAAAAATGTTCCTTAAAAAAAGTTAAAAATAAATATATACTTTTAATTTTAAAACTTGTTGGGTTTGGGATCTACTAACAAATAATACAAAAGAAATCTTTTTGTTCTTGGTCATGTCAAAAACTAAACTGGATTACTAACATCATTAGACTAATTGAAGGCTTGAAGTTCATAAGAACATTATAATGAAACTAAACTAATTGGTGTTAAATAAAAACTTCAAATATAAAATAAACCATTCATTACTTAGTAACCCCAAAGAATTCTATAGTTGTGCCTTATCCCTAGTTAATGTGGCTATGCAAAACTCCCTAAATTGGTTAGTGCCCATTCAGACCCAGTTTTGTATACTTTCACGGTAAAAAATCTTAACAAATACTAAAATTGAATGAACTATATTGTTATATTGACACAGTCAGTATATATTTTTTCGGGAAGAGGAAGAGTGTCTCTTTTTCCGAGTAGTAATATCAAATGAAATATATTGTCTTCTACGATTTATTTTATTTTATCGTCTCAAGAATGGGAAGTAGCATAAGTTTTGGATTACAAATTCTAAACATTCATAAACATTCATAAGGGGTTATAAATACAAACCTTAGTTCCATATGTGAAATCGTTACTCGATCAAGTTTTTGCACACGAAAATTAAAAACCAATAATTATTGTAAGATAATTCTAGTTCATAATAAAAAACATTTTAAGGATTATTTTCGATCTAATACTCATTTTAGAGTTTAATTCTTATAAATGCTATACAATATAAATAAAATTTTTTCAAAGGTTTCACTTTAGATAATTAATTAAAAAAACTTTTTTATCAAAAAAAAATTTTTAAAAAATTTAAAAAATAAAATTTTTTTTATTTAATTTCTTTTAAAATTTA
>NW_025787231.1:0-14909 GCF_021130785.1 Homalodisca vitripennis
CATCACACTTGACGCCACAAAGCATAATCGTAAATGCTGTATGTAAAAGTTAATTTTTAATTCTTCTAAAACCCATGTTTTAATTAACTACTTCCTCTCTTTCTGTGATATTTATGGTTTATCGTTTACGTTTTTCTGACATTATAAAGTGTTTTAAATAACTACAGTATTTTATTTTTAATTTATTAAGTTTATTCCATTGCCACGTGAATTTTACATGTGTGGTTTGTTTAAAATTTATCTTTTTACTACCTCAACAAATTATAATTAATTTTAAAATTTTACTTTTTTATAACTTGTTATAATGCAATTATATTAAACTGTTTTTTAAATTAACCCTGCATGGAGTAAGATGTGTATTTTTACAACAAAAAATTTTTATTTTGAGAACACAAGTAAAGGAAAAATTTTAATTAAAATTCATTTTACACGCTACGCTCTTACACACAAAGATTTGACAAAAATCTCTTTTACCACGAAGAAAAAGGTGTGTGACGTAGGCTCCAGAGAAACCCCCCGAAGATGCGAAATAACTTACGGTCAATTGATTATTCAGTTTTAAGTATGTTGCGTGTACAACATTATATAATAAGAGCATTATAATTACGGGATATAATCTTAAGTACCCAAACTAAAAAACAGGACTGAATAAGATAATGATACAGGGTCTGTCCCCACGAGTCAACCTGAAAAAACTGCTCAGGTGGTGGTTTCCTCCTCATCAAAAATGACGAAAAGGTGTTATATATAAACTATATGTCCACAGAAAACACCTTTTTTTAGCGAACGGCCTAGCGGCAAAGATTATTGCCCGATTTTCTCAGGAGAATGGACAGAAATTAAGCGAAACTCATGTTTTTTTATTGGGCATAAGGATATATTGTTCTAAATTTATTGGGATTTTATGTAAAATAAACTGAAACCTACTTTGAGCCAATAAAATACATCCCATACCTGTAACAGACCACCTATTTCTGAGATATCAGACAAAACATATACAATATATTCTGTCTTCGAAAACTATGCTTTGTTTATATTTGAAGATACATTAACTTCATTAAATATAAAAAAAAAAACACATTGAAACACACATGTGTGTTTGTTTGTTTGTGTTGGTATAAATCAACCCCCCAAACTTTTTAAACCAACAACACAAACTTTAGAGAATTTTAATTCCGATGGAGAATATGCAATGTCATACCCTTAATATGCACTAAATTTATTAATTATTTAGGTTAGGAGGAATCTACCTGAGAAGATTTTAACCCGGGTTATTTGGATGGCGTCCCACTCTGTATAAAGAGTGAGCTCATAAATTTCCTCTAATCTTTGGCATAAATTAAGTTAACAAAGCGAACTTTAGAAAAATAAACGTCACCAAAAAGTTTATAAAGATCTGTTTAAAAAAACTTTAATTTCGTTCCGTAACGGTTATTTATCATTTGGATTTTTTATGTAATTATTCCTGTGTACGGAGTCACTTTAGTTTGCTAAAATGGTAAACTAATTCTATATTTTTCCCGCTCATGGATTCATGATTAAAAATAATCATCACTTTTTGTGAGAAAAGTTTTCTTAAACCAGAAACTGTTTTATGAAAATTGCAGTGTGGAAACGTAGAGGATTACATTTACTGTCTGTAGTCTCTCTAAAAAGTTTAGTATTCTGATTTTATTTCCTGCTCTACATAGTATTTTTCTTTTATAAATTTATATTCTTAAAAATGTAAAATACCTATATAATGGCAATAAGAAATCAAAGAAAAAAAGCAATAGACGCACGTATTCTTATAAGTCAGTAAGAAAGTGATTTAAAAAGCTAGGGTCCTAGTGAATTCACAAACAAGAGTTCAGGTAAAATTTGCACTATTAAATTATTAAAATATTGTTTTCCAATAATGGGATAGTCTTTAAAACCGGTCATAGTAATCTCCTCTTAAACTTCGTGGAACAAACTTAGTAAAACAAAACCGTATTTTCGTATGATTTTGGGATTTAATTGATATATTAGTAAACTGACATGTGGGTTGCTGTATCAATGCATCCCATGTTTAACTCAACCCCTCATCTGCTACACAATTTTTGTATTCACATAATTCTCGTAACTTGTATCAACTAATACTGTTTTAAAACACTGAATTCCTCGTTATTAGAGAATGGCTTTGGCTGATTGCGTTGGCCCTATCAGTTGCATGTTTGTGGTGCAACTGAACGATATTCAATTAACTTTTAATTATTATTATGAAAAACTTTAACATTAGGATTTTTGCCAAACATAAGCAAATAAATTTGTTTCACAGAGTTTGAAAACAGTGCTAGATCTCTGCTCGAAACCTTCAGATCAAGACGAAAGTTGCAATTACGACGCCGATTATGCCATTGGTACCCAGTGGGAATTTATACCTCTTCTTTGTAAAAACACAATTTCGATATACAGCAGATCAAGAACTATCATTAATTTTAAGGGTGAATGAGGCCTGGACAGGATTTCCGTGCACAAGGTAAAGTTGAAAAATCGAATGGTTTGTTTGGTAACATGTAATCGGTCGCTACTCTCAGATATGTTTAAAACAAGAGTAATACAGACCTCCAGGACCTACAAACATAAATTGTTGTAGCACAATTTACTATGAAAGAGTGACCTAAGAGTGCAATGGAGGAAATTAAACATTGGGAGGGTATAAGATAATCCTATGAAAATATGATGAACGAATCTTTTCGCCTATTACACTACATGTTTATAAATAGTTTTGAACCACGCAGTTATATTTATTTTTTCTTGTAATGGACATAGTATTTATTTAAATACAGTAAATTTTATAGGTATAGGGCAGTGATATTAACTAAAACTAAAAACTGAATAAATAAAATATGGTAGTCAAGATTTTTTGCAGAAATACTAAATCCAGAATAAAGATTCCAATACAAATCAAGATTGGAAAAGCGTAACCAACAAAACAAAACAGGATTGAAAGAACGCCAACGCTCTCCTGGGATTTGTGAGATGATTGGAATCCTATCTGATTCTGGTTGTTTTTATTTGGCGGTTGTCTTTTTTCAATTCGGACATTCCGACAGCAAAAATGAATTTAAAATTTTTAAATTAAAATGCTAATAAAGGACAAATGTATAACTAATAGATATAACACAGATTGAATAATTATTGAATCATATTAAATAAGTAATATTATTAGGCAATTTACTTCCTAAATAGATTAAATATATAATGGACACTGAATGGAAAGTATTGTATTGTTACATCCTCCCTCCGGCCCCGAACGCAGGGATCTTTGCCCAAACTTAATCAGGACATAAGACTACCTACAGCGTTCAGTTGATAACATCCAATGGGACTAAAACCGTAGGAACACTACAGAGCATTGTCTCCAAGATTACCTGGAGATAACGTGAAGCCACTGTCTTTCCAGACCTTGGACTCTCAACTTGCAGCTCTTCAGATCATCATCTGCGTAATATCGTACCTTCTCATAAATATTCCAAGGACTCCTTCGAAACCTAGTACCTTTAGCCATCACACTCCATGAAAGCTACCCGGAAATACGAAAATAATAACCATGTGTATATTTTATGAATACAACAGTACGGTACCTGAACATATCTATTTTTCGCATCATCCTTTTCAGTTTAGGAACTTAAACACATTTTTAAAATAATATAATCACATGTCAGCTATTAAAAGCGTTATACTTTGTACATATTAACGTCCAACACCATTACGCATCAATATAATATTTCAAGAATACTTTCCTAAAGATTGTGATAAATACACATCTATTATTACTATTATTTATTCCTCATTATACTGAAAAACAGTTTTTTGTTAAAATGGAATAAGATATAAACAGTGTTATAAGTTTACTTATAAGTCGAGTTTCTGAAGTTAATTCCATAAAAATATACTAATGGATTTGTAAAAGTAATGCACGTTTTAAAGGTAGCCGTACTTTAATTGAAACAAAAATATTATACGTCCCTCAGTGCGAGTAAATGTTTCACTAGTAAATTATTGTTATTAAGAGAAAGTTTAGGTATAAAACACAATAAAGGACCAAAATTAGTGCACACGTGGACTCGTGTTTACAGGACTAATGTATCTTTATTCAGCTGTATCAGCTTCCATTTGACATTTTTCCCCAAATGTCTCGTTTTTAGTGAAAAAACAAATGACCAAATCTTTATAAAAAATATTGTTATGAAAATCAGCATCTGAAAACAAAATATGTTATTAACACCTACAAATGCCAAAAATAATTTATCAGGGTATTGAGTCTCTAGTTTACTAATCATAATTGTGTAGGTGGTTAACACCACGCTAACTTTCTCAGCGTACCCAGATTTTATTCTAAGGATTGAATGAAAAATTTTGAAGTCAATAGCTCGTTTTTGCAATTTTTATCAGAATTTTTAAACACACACAATTTAAATCAAATGTCATAGAGGTATGTCGAGCTACATAAAATATTTTAATTATCAAATCTAATATTAATTGTCCTCACGAGTTTGTTTTTCTAAATGTATTGATTCTCTAATTTTATCGTCTGAAATAATGGCTTACCCATAACACACCCCGATGTAAAATTTTCACTATTCCCTTACCGAAAATTCTCCATGGAGGTAGGCAGTTGTGGCATGCAACATCTTCGAACTCAGGTAGTTGCTAGTATTTAAATGAAGTTTTATGCAAAATGTCAAGTCAATTTTGTCACTTCATTTTCAAGATATCGTGTGGCCAGACTCTCAGATAGACAGGCAGACAGAAGAACATACATATAGCAGATCAGGCAGACAGTGTATCTAGTCCACAAATGTCTGCCTCACAAGTTAAGTGTATTCTGAAGTAAACAAACAATACAAGTTTATTTAAAGAAATTAATTATAGTTTCAATTATAATATAATTTCTTTCCATTCTTAGGATATTTTGTTGAGCTTTACTTTGTGTCTTTTGCAAACTCAGATACAACATGTTGTATTAATATGTCATTATAAATTAGTATAAAGATAGAAATGTAATGATAAAAGTACCAAATGTCTCAAGAACAAAATGAAGATAAAACATGGATTTGTTAGGTATTGTGTTTCAGTGTAAAAAATACATTTTGAATCTCAAATTTTTGTAATACTACCCATCTAAATTCTTTAAAACGTTTTTTAAGCTCTAATTTTCATATATGTCGGAACTGAAGATGGGTGATTCAATATTATGAACGTATGTCCTGAAGAAATATGGTAAAAGATAGTTGTGAGGACCAGTTTAATAACTCTCCACCCGAGTATTTCCTTTCATTCAACAAGAATAAACAATTTATACTTGTACAGATTATAAATATTTCCATATCGTGATCACGAGAGAGAAAAGGTTGTCTTTCATAAATCTGTTTTTTTACAAAACAACAAGTAAAATGGTTATTCTTGTTGATTGAAATTGTTTGAATTCTCTTATTTATTTAATAATTGATATTAATTATATAATAATATGACTCCCCAATATAATTATATGAATTTACAGAAAAATTGTGATATGGATCAAAATCCTCCGTTTTTATACGGTCCACAACAACTTAAATTCTCTTCGCCATAACTTATTAAATTATTCCCCCATGAAATAACGTTACTCGCAAAGATTTTGACTCTTTTAATTATATATTTAAATTTTTGAATATAATATATATATATTTTTATAAATATATTATATATAACAATATATATAACCATAGATATATAATAAATAAATAAATTATAAAATATACTTCTTTTATATATATTTATTTCAGTTATAATATTGTATGTCAACAATTTGGCACATTAGCAGAGAACGATCTTCCTTTAACGCCTTCAGCGTCTAGGAACGAACACTGGAGGCAAATCATTTATAGGCTTTCAGAGATTAGCCTGTCGTCACCACGTGATCTGGTCAACCTCGATATAATTAAATTAGTGTTATTTATAGTTGATATTGGGGGGGGGGGGGGGGGGGGGGGGTGGGGGGGGGGGGGGGGGGGGGTGAAACAAAATCATAGCAAGTTTTATTTTCCAAAAAATTTTACTGTACAAAGAAAGGCGTTTGACCCAAGGATATAAAACGTTTTTTGATTATTATTAACATTTTCACAAACTGCAGTGTCAACATAAACTGTATTTGAAATTTGGCACATAAAATTGTGTTTTTGACCACAACTGAATACATCCCCAAATTCCAATCAGAATATAATTGCCTGAATAAACTATATAAAAAGAAACAAAATTATCAGTAAATATTTTCTTGCACGGACCAAATAATCCATTACGTGTGTAGCAAAAAAGTGTCTCTGAGGGAAAGAAAGGGTAGGAAACATGAACCCAATTGACGAATGTATGCGAGAGAGAGTGCAAAAGAGGTTTCAAAACGAGAAAAAACTCGTGTTTCTTTATTTATTTACTTGATAAACGTTCCGGGAGAGAGGAGTACCACTTTTGGTTTTTACTTAGACTATGGCCCAGATTGTGGCCACATTCTTCTGCTGACACTCTTAATTGTGCTTGTCTTCTTCACTTTAGTACCCTTTTCGGGAGTTCATAAAAAGTTTCACGGTCAAAACCTCGTTGAATTAGCACTTAGAGATTTTTTTAGACAATTTTTTCATTGAAAAAGAGCAAGTTTGAATGAATTTCAGTGTTTAGTGACCCACTGTTTATAGATTTAATATTTGTGTCATTTTGTAAATGAAAACCAACATTTTGAAATATTTTATTACAGATAATTGTTGGCTCACATTCTTAAAGCTAATTCAGTGTTTACTTTGTACTATACACAAATCTAAAAAAAACTTATACTAATCAGGAATTTAATTTGATTATACAGGATTGTCGGTAGTAGTTTGCGATTACAAAATACCTTTGAACAGACTAAACTTCATTTTATCTGGCCGACCTGTGAGCAATTGCGGTAAATATTCCAATCAGTTTAGAGAAGATTCTGTATGGGTTTAAGGTTAATACGTTCATTAAGAAAAAAAAAATTGTTGTCAATAATAATATGTACAGTTGCCATGGATTTCTGGTTAAATGCTGGAGAAAATAAAATTGGTACGCAAAAGTTCTTATTAAGCCTTATCCTCGATTATAAAACCACCATCCGACACTCATAAATAACGTAATTGGAATATTTATCCAGTCATATGCGATTTCCCATAATATCAATAGAGTACTTTCTATTATGAGGAAAGTAGAAACTTTTTCTTTGTTTACGGCGTTTAATATTTTGTTCTAAAATAACTAAACCGAGTAGAGGCGTCAATTAGTAATTCAAAGTCAATAAAATATTTTAAGAAATCAGGTTGAATTTTAACTAAGCTAATTCCTTAAGTTAACATAGAAGACATTTTAATATGAAAATACTCAATTTAGCCTCGATAAACTAAAAAGGCGATGCTTTCTGGAATCTATAAATCACCTCTGGAACAGTGTACTGGTTTTTATGCCTAGAAAAAAAAAAAATAAAAAAAAAAAAAAAAAAGAAAAAAAAAAAAAAAAAAAGAAAAAAAAAAAAAAAAATAAAAAAAAACAAAAAAAATAAAACGAAAAAGTAGTGGACATCTCTCATTAGAGATGCACTACATAAATTATTGTAGAAGTCTACACTAGAGTTGATACCATAGTGGTTTATAAATTAGGTTTTACCTAACACAGTTTTTATGTGAATTTGAACAGATGATAAGTAAATTTATCGACTGAGCGTTAGTGAAGCTTACCATTCGAGGGACAAAGAAAAATAATTTATTTTCTGTAAATCTGTCCCAAGCACTGAGTATCCCGCCATAACGATCAGAATTCAAACCTTTGTCAAAAAAGCTTAAGTCCCTACTATAATTGAATCAATTGAATTGCGATCATAGTGCAAGTCCACTTCATAGATTTGGCTAAAATTTAAGAAGTAAAACATAATGGAGTGGAAAAGAAGAATGATAAAAGATGGTGACAAGGCTTGGATTTAAAACGCGACACTCTAATCGTTTTTATAGGGGCCCGTCCTGAATTTCTCACGGCAATCTTTTATTACTTTAAAACGCTATGGAAAACCTAAATTCTTAAGGACAAAAAGTAAATTTCATATGCTGCATGATATTTTGTGTAAGATCATCCTTTAGACTTTGAATTTACACAAAACACAGACAACAAACTTATACATAGACAATTGATGATGAGAAACTATTCTATGATGATACAGGAACCGTTGGAAGATTTGTCTGGAGGTGTCATTGAACCTTATGACCCAGTTAGGTAATTGACGACAAATATCTAGTTGTTGTCTGCCGGTAGGATTATAGAATGGTTTCTCTTCCCGTTCCCTTGATGTCTTTATGTCCTATTCATGTTCGCATATGAACAACTTGTGAGAAAACACTGAGTTTTTCAGAAACAAAATGCTCTCATCAACGGCCTTTTTTAAATTAATAACTTTATACTAAAATAACAATTAAAATATAATTAAAAAAAATTCTTTGAATAAGATTAAAATGACTGTTAGGGCTAAATAAAATTAACAAGAACAGTCTCTAGTTTGTTAAAAACTTAAATAATTCGTATAAATAATCCAGTATTATTAAAATTTGATCACATGAGTGTAAGGTCGATCGCTATTTTAATCCAAGAGGCCAGGTGCGGTTTGACTTGAATTAGTTGACTAACCTATGACTAAAATTCTCGCCATCAAGTATCCCCATTACTCCGCTCAGTGCCGCTGTACCAGACTTGGTCGTGGGATGTATTGAGAGGAACATTGCACTTGCCTAGATTGAAGTTTTAAAACCATTTTATCCTCCATATAATATAACTGATGTTTTTCCAGGGTCAGGAAATTAGTGATAGCCCTCCCAGATAGTCAGCTACCGGATCATGTCAAGTCTATTTTTATTTATTTTCAATAGTGTTCTTAAGCAATTAACGAATATTTGTAAACAAGCAATGTTGCGTAGGCTTTATCATCAAAAATATTATATGTAAGTATGGGAAAGTTTCCTTTGAAATATTTGTTGACGATGTCCTGTGTATTCGAGTATACAATTTAGTGGGTGAAAAACAAAATCAGATGATTCAGGGAGGGGGGTAACACCAGGGGCCCACATTTTAAGTTATGTAAAAGGTGTAAAAAAATTTAGGAAAATGGTAACCACTTTTAAATGAGCATTTCTCATATCTGAATGTTCAAACCAAATCATAAATATAAGGTACTTTAGGAAAGCGCCCAGAGGAATTGCCAAACGATTGAATGTTTTATGTGGTCACAACAGCAGGTGCTTTTGAAAGTACTTCCTGGATAATAAGGATATCGGCTGAATTAAAATTAAATATAAAAGCGAAAAAGAGGAAGAAATACAAGCTTTAGTTATTTCATATAATTTAAGCTATTGGTAAAACCCTACTAGTAAATTTAATATTATAGTTTACAATTTATGCACCAATACCTACTGAGAGTAAATAGGTAAGATTCGAAGGAGCGTTTTTTTTATACATTTTAATGTTTTAATTAAAAAGTGTCTTGTTCCTTTCTTATTTCCGTAATACAAATTATTACTTCTGAATGAACACATAATAACAAGTGCTTCTGAACTGTATTTGTAACTAGAAAAAGAATACCAAACAATAATAAGGAATAAAATAAACATTGAGATGTTTTATATATGTAATAATGTGATTCAATAACACATATTGAATGTCAGTAACAGTAAATTTTTAGACCTGAACTTGTCAGAATATTATCTACTTTCACTAAACATCAGTTTCCAACAAGTGTGGTGCATTGAAGATATCAATCACCCAGTAAAAAATATCAGAAATAATTCAGGTTATGACCCAACTATTTAAACAATAGAATAGAGAAATTTTGGGCCTTCAAACAACCAAAAGAACGGGGTTTCTATATAATTATTTGCTAAAGACAAAACCCAGGAAAGTATAACGGTATTTTATTCAAATAATTAGAAAATTTACTTTTGTTTGAATAAATAAAAATTGGTCGTTGTTTTAAAAAAACAAATATTTACTCTGAACCCATTCAATATTTCTGCTTTAGAGGGCTCTATGTGGAATTCTTAAACTAGTACAATTAAAACATAGAAAGAAATGTTCATGCAGAATTTCACGTAAAAAGTTTAAATATACTAAGTAAGGGCAGCTGGTGGTAGTTTGAAATTTTTTTAGCCCAAATCCAGTTATTTAATGAACCGCAGCGAGAGAGAAGAACGCAAAACTTATTCCACCAAATTTAATTTCTTGGTCTTGATATTACGCATACCTTCTGTCTATTTAATCTTTGGCTGCATCTCTTAACAGATTTCCAAGGTTCCCTTCAATTGTGCATAAAATTTGGGAACACACTGTATTATTAAATAGAGGATTAAAAAGAAAATATTGGATCACTTAATCCATTACGGTTTAATGTTAAATTGACTCTCAGATCCTGGTCCCACATAAAGTGCCCAGTCTGATATGTGTGATACTTCCGTCAGACATTTATGGGCGAGTGTCCTGCCAGATTGGAAGCACTCAAACCAATACCAGACGTTTTAGGACAATTTATTGCTCTTCATATTGAAACCATCTTATTCTAGCATATTTTGTGGACTTTTAATATCCGGGACTCAATAACGCTGAGGTTTAACTTTTAAGGCTGACAAATCTGTTCCAAAAGTTTAATATTCTTTCAATGTTATCGCGTGTATGAGATCCTTAAACACCGTTTTATTGCAAATAGAATATTTTATATCACAGCAATGCATTTTAGGAGAACGTAACATAGTGGGTTGCTTTACATTATCATAACTCATCAAGTCATAAATCTTCAACAATTAAAAAAACAAATTGGTGATGGGACGTACGAATTTGAAATCTCGTAATTTATAATGAACTTGTAACGTTTAAAAACAAAATAAACGAATCGCATAATGAAAAACGTAAAGTAGGGTAACAAATCTTTCACTGTAAAGAGAACGGGTCTTAATACCAGTAGTAATTAAATACAGTTTTACAAGATGTGTCGGTATTATAATGGTTGCAAATATAATAACTCTTATACAATTTATGATTAATTTATTGTAACTGTAAAAAATGTGATAGAATCACATATTTTAGTCAAAACTAGATGTATGCTTTAATATCGGGAATTTTTACAAACACGAATAAATTTTACTAATTTAAAAGCTTTATATAACTTCCTATTTATAATTCCAACCATCATTCATTCTTGACGAAAGGTTGGGAAAAAAGTGACATTGAGGTTTTTTCAATTTCCAAGATAGACGAGATAAGCTCACATTGTATGGCTGTTACATGGATATATGTAATAATTTAACGTTTTATTAGACCACCCTTCCCAAGGCTGTTGTGATATGCCTTGTGATTTTTAAAAATATTTCTTAAGCATATACTTTTTATAACATTAACTGATCCGCTAAAATCTAAAAGTTAATGTGTGTATGTCCCTAAAACTTTGAGTGCATAATTTATAGACGAATTCATTAACAAACATAAAAGATATAAGGCTGAAAAAAATCATAAAAACTATTTAATGTAACATTTTTACAACTGGCATAAATTGTTTTTCCAGGCTATTGCATCTAATAAACATGTTCTACAAATAATATAGCGACGTTATATACTGTAACTACTGTAGTACTATAAAATTTCGTCTTGTACTTCTATTAAGGTTAGAAGTATTCGGTCTCCACAGCCATACTTAAATACATGTTAAGTTCTAACATTTAATCAAAGAGTAAACCTGTATTTTTGCTTGGTATATGACATTAAATTTAAATAGTGATATTTCCACATGTGAGAAAACATTTTTATTACTCTAATAGTACAATTTAAGTCTTTAATTCTAAAAACGTGACCTTCTGTACTAAAATGCTATTCTGAAACTAACCGTTGCGTGGTTTTCTGTTGTTAAGGCTGCTCTCCGAATTACATCCACTCTCTGTCATTCTGACACTAACCTAAACTCATTGCAAGCAATTGGACAGTTTATCTGACACATAATGGGCGTTCCTACCTTCTTGGGTCAACACGCAACGTAGCACGCATGTTAATTCTTGCATTGAAACCTTCATACTTGCATCCTGAGAGTGAAGTGAAGTGTTAGAGAAGACATTTTGTTCCTCTTCGGTAAAAAGTATATCAGTAATTTATTAAGTTAGTATATACTGGGTGTCTCACGAAGAGGTTTAAACGTTTGATTTTATATTACTTGCCCATTTATGCACCGAACATTTTCAAACTCTACACAATTCATTAAATAGGGTTTAAAAATATTCTTTAAATCAAAGATTTTTAGCAATTGCTAAAAAAAATTGTGACATATTGAAAGTTCTACTATTATGCTTCCTATAAAAATTTATTTCTTGAATTACCTGATTGAGTACTGCATTGCTGTTTTAAAGAACAGCTGTTCAACAACGCTTATTGTTGAAAACAGCTGTTTGATTGAAGAGTATTGCTTGTGCTATAAAAACACAACCTAACCTCCTCCATTACAGTTTAACTGATATTGAAGTTCAAGAAATGGCTTTTAATGTTGAAGAAAATGTGAAGTGTTGTGTATTGGCTATTGCTTTTTGCAACATTACAGGGGCAATTAGACAATTTTAGGTTTCCAACCCAGGAGATGAACCAACTAGCAACCCAACAATAACTAAGTGGAAAATTTTTTTGTCAGAAACTGGAAGTGTTGTAAAAAAGCACTCCAC
Source organism: Homalodisca vitripennis (assembly GCF_021130785.1). Taxonomy (NCBI): domain Eukaryota; kingdom Metazoa; phylum Arthropoda; class Insecta; order Hemiptera; family Cicadellidae; genus Homalodisca; species Homalodisca vitripennis. Next base: position 12,741 of record NW_025787231.1, read on the forward strand.
AGGATCAAATGAGGAAATAGAAGTACTAGAATGTGCATCAATGCCCCGCTCTCCGAAATCACTAAGGAAGGTTGAACTTGAAAATGAAAGTTTTCAGTACAGACAATAATTAAGAAATTATTCTTATATTCAGGAATTAGTCCCAAAAGAACAGTCAACTTGTGGAAATCAATCTTTGTGAATATTCTATAATAACTAAGTTTATGTAAAGATCGCGCTTACCTATTCGCCCTCGAATAGTGAGTGACTTTTAACTGATCTATACATTTGTTATGTTCCAAGAAGATAAATAAAGTCAATGGATGCCAGCCAAAAAGGTTTAATGTTCCTCGTTAATGAACGTTCATGGTAATCCTTAATTGTGCATGCTTAGTTGTTATCCTTTGAGGTTATGCAATTAGTTATTGATTAAGACATTTTAAAACTATACCTATGTAACAAAACTTCCTTGAAAAAATAGAGAGACATTTTTGGATTAATCTTTAAGAAATTACTGTAATTTAAAATAGAATATCGCTACCTTGGTTTGACAAGGTTCTATCTGGTCCAACCAAAATTTTAGAGGAAACGAGTTTGAAAATTCAAAATGCTATAATTTTGTTCATTATGAATATAATTTAACAACATTTTACTCAGTGTCTAATATAGTTATAGTGCAACATTTCATTTTGTTTTTATGAAAAAAATTTTTACTGTTGATTTTATATAAAATATGCCTAAATGCAGTTAGAACCTTGTCATAGACGAAATGAGCAAAAATTAAAGTGACAAGGGTGTAAGTGCAGATACAACTTTTTCAAACTAACATGTTTATTTTTCTAAAATTACAAACATCAAACAAGGTTGTAACTTAACTATGAGATATTTACAAAACAATAAACAGTAGCATTTTTAAAGTGTTGAGGTAACACAACTAGAATGTTTTGGTTCATGATTGTGTATTAAACAAGTTAAATTAGAAAAATTGTAAATAATTAGGCATACTTAGCCATATTATTGTTCTACACAAAATGCTCTTCTCTTAATAACACTAATTTTAGAGATCAAGTTTAGTATCACTTAGATAGTTCTTATTAAACATCTTTTTGCATTCTACAACAATGCACGTTTAACTAGATTTTTAAAACGGCAGTGTAGTCTTGCAATGGCATAAACTGAAAAGCAGCCTTTATGTCTTTTTTCTTTGCTTCTGAAATATCTATACACTGTTTTTGGATTTTTGGTTTTACTGCGAGAACATTAATTTCACTAGAAGAGCTTGAGGGTTGCTTGCTGGCTGATAAAGTCTGTTTCTTACACTTTCTCTGGGGTGGTTCGCTAAACTTGATGTATTTGCAGTTTTCAGGCTCAAGTGGATCATGTGATGACTTTATGAAAATAGTATGGAGAGTTCTTGTAAACCTCAACCTTGAAACACTTGCAAACGGAACTTCTTTGTAATTCAGAAGCTTCGAAGTTTCTGTAAAATTCTTGAAGTCAGCAGGCTGCATTTGAATAATTCGGTACGGTTGGTGGCGACTTACTTGTTTTAATATTCTGACAAGTCCAATGGGAGAGTAAAATTCGAGGTTTTTTCATCTCTCTCTATATGCAGCTGTGTGAAATGTCGACTTCCTGTACACAATATGAATGGACAGGCAATGAATACTGCATTGTAACTGAGCTAACACTCGGGTTATCCCTTAAAAAAGTCCAACACTGCATTTGACATAATGCTATTTGTATTTTGGGGCACACAAGAGTCAGACCAAGTTGTTAAATCACTGATATCATTTTCGTCTACCACTACATCGAGGATTCTTCTAACGGCAGAAGCAATGTCGTTTCCCGCACGACCTGACATAGTTTCAGGCCAAATGGCGCAGTACACTTGCTTCGTAACGGTATAGTAGGCTGTCAAGTTGAAGATGTTAAGCTTTCTTAAGTAAAATAACGAACTTATATCAGCGTGGGGGACTGTAATGACGTTCTCAAGATCAAACAATAAAACTGGTGTGTCATTATCCTTTTCTTTCTTCCTCACATCACGCATTGAATTTTCGCAAACTATATTACATATTCTTTCTGCAACGTTTCAGTAAGAGTTTCAGTTTTTTCTTGCCACAATAAACTTTTCGCATGTATCGCACCTGTCACTCTTTGGACAGCGAAATCCCAGATTGAACTCTG
>NW_025787232.1:0-14547 GCF_021130785.1 Homalodisca vitripennis
TATGAATTTTTCCAAGATTTATAGACCAGTTTGAATACTCTCTCCCGGTGATATCGACAAAGAAAAGGATATGAAATTTTTTCCGGTAGTGATAATTTTGTTAAAAAATGAAATTAAATAAATAAATTCTGGAATATTTTTTAGGTAAGTCCATTTTTGGTATTACTAAAATTAATTTGTTTAGTAACTTTGATTACTTTATGTTAATTAGGCAGAGTTTTTTCAGAGAAAAAAAATATGTTGAAAAACTTACTAAATAATCAAGAACTGGTGAATTTTTTTACTGAAACCTTGCAAAATGCCTTCAGAAAGGCTGGCACTTTTAGGTACACCCAACTCAATAAATACTTTATGCAACTCATAAGGGTTGAAATAGATAAATCTATTCCTATAGTCTCACCTCATAAACTCTGAAGTCTTCTATGTTTTTGAATCGTGAGAGGTACTCCTTTAGCTTTGGGTCAACTTGAAGCCTCTGAGCATGCTTATAGTACTTGAGGATTGGCCCAGAACTTTTCCAGTCCATAAAGTTGGACCTGGAAAAATGGAAGAGTGATTTAATTTTGCAATCGGTTTTTATTATAATTTTCAACAAAGAAGGTGTAATTGTGTTTCCAGAAAAATTTCTCTTTGAAGTAAATTTAGAAGTAGACCAAACTAATTCCCTTTCTGTTTAATTTAAAATATCAATTTAATCAGTTTCCCCTTTCAAGCAATGTATTACAACCTGCAATGGTTTGTGATCAAGATTTTTTTTTTTTTGCCATTGATATATTTTACAGACTGTGATCTAAGAAGCAATTGTGGCCTAATTAAGTTATTTTTTGGAGGTAAACTGAAGATCCCTCCCAGAAAGACTAGAGACGGGTATTTTCTCCTTAGTGCCCTAAAACTAATGCAGAATCATATTACAATACAAATAACCAACTTGACGCATACTAAATCAAAATCAATAAATACAATCAAAATGCTTTAATTGCCACAACACATTATAACAGAAATGTACTGACAAATCGTCACAATACAATAAATAGCAAAAGCTATATACTATAAGTAAGAAATTCCATGTACAATAATACAGATCTATTTTTTAACAAGGGCTACAGTGATCAATGAATTCAATTACATAGTAAAATACTAATAATCTAATAAAAAAGGATTTAATCTCTCTTTTAAAACATTAAACAGATAAACTTTATTTCAAGCGCTTCCAGGTAGTAAATTTAAACAACTTGATTCCTATTTCAAAAGGGCCAATTGATATGTTCTTTGGAAATTACATTGACTAATTTCTGAAAATGGGCGTTATTGATATTCTTGTGTTATGCTCATGAACAATGACTTGATGTTGATAAGCAGACTATGGGAATACATTTTTAGCATACATTAAACACTGCAGTAATAAATAAAGAAGGTACAGTAAGTAATCTTAATTTTTCTAAATAAAGGTTTATACAAAATGAGTTATTTCACACTGAACGTTACATATAAACCCTTATTGCCCGTTCCTCTTATTTGTAAAATCAAATAACTTGTTGGCGTGACTATCATTTCCCCACACAAAACTGTAGCAATAAGACTATAGTGGTGCCTCTGAATATGAGAAAAATAAACTAATAATAATACCTTGGTTAGAAATTCATCAATAAGTTTTTTAACCTCCTAAGCAATAAAAATAATCCTATAGAAACTTTACTACACACAAATAATCAACATGGAGCATTCCATTTTAAATTAGACTGGAACAATAAACACTCTAAAAAACTTTAACATTTTTGCACATTTTGACAGTTACTTAAAACTAAAAATTCAGATTTTATGAGTTTTATCTTACTATTCAAACAAAGTAATGTTTTGCATGAAGTCCGCAATCCTTTCATATTACTAAAATTTTACATTCATCGTGAAAAGAACTATTTGACTAGATTATGGTTGACAACAAGAGATGAGACGACTGAAGAGGGCCACAATCATCGACGTTACAATAAAGAGTAGTTACAAGAGTGTATATATAATATTGCAGCGGATAGGTCAGTTAACATAGATTATAAAACATTGTGGGCCCCTAGAATTGAACCTTGCCTGGTGTACACCTGTCTATACACAGGTCGATAAGAAGAAACAATTTGCCATTACAATACAACAGTATGGAAGGCCCTATCAGATAAATTAGGATCTAGAAAAAGTTTAACTGCTCTTATATCAAAACCGTAATATTCTAGCTTTATCTACCAGTTATCCCAATGTGAAAATAGTGTCTCAAAAAGCCCTTTGACATATCGTAAAATCTGACCGTAAGACACACCATTTTTATCATGTCTAGAAACTAATAAAATACAAATTTTTCATAAAATCATTGATGGCAGAAAAAGTAACTATTTAGGTGTTCCCTAAAACCATATTGAATTATCAAAAAATAAAACAAAATTAACTCCTCCAAAATAATTCAACTAACATTTGGTCTATTTAACCATCAACCTCAAAAACTTTTTGATAACAACTAAGTAATAAAGAGACAGGACGGTTAATATAATCATAATCAGATTTTTTTTCCTTTTTGTGTTACAAAGGCACAACTTTTGGGCTATACTTTAAAATACACTAGAGTGAAAAAACACTGTTGTGCAATACATAAATTAAGACAGGTAGGCTAAAACTTCCACAATATATGTTGCCAAGGCTATTTTATTAAAACATCTGAATTAAGACCATACAACATATAAGCTTTTACTATTACTCAAAAGTAAAAATTGCCATTGGCTTGTATAACCTGTTCTACTAAGACCAATTTTTAACATTACACATAGATGTGTGGCAGGATGCCTTAACTTTATTTTATCTAAATAATATTGCACATCATTATTTGGACTTAGGAACATTATTAACAAGAGATATCACATTATTTAACAAAAAGAAATATTAAAATTCTCAGAGGAGCAATTATTTGAGAACTCCTATATTTACAGGTGAGTCAAATCATTATTAATTTAAGTATTTTCCTTAGATAATAGACCAAAAATAACTTTAAGGTTTACTGATTAGCCTCCATACACTCTTTCACAGTTTGTAGCGCAATGCTTAGCTAACCTAACTTTGTCTTTGTAAACTTTTTTTAAGACCCAGATATGTTATTTTTATCAGATACCCAGACCAAAACATTTTAAAAGTTATTGTAAGACGCAATACAACGCTCCATCAGACTTAAAAGTTCATTGCTATACTACCCACTGAGGCTTACATTTTATATTCCATGACAAATTCTAATACTTACTAACTTTAATAGGGATAGCTCACAGTATAACCCAATTTCCCAAAACTTTTCAAACCCCAAAATATTCAACACTTCTCATTTATACGAACTAAGACCGTATACAAACACAGCGCAATTAAACATTAATAAATTCCTTCCCGTAAGGCTCCAACAGACTAGTGCAAATACAATTACATTAATGTCATTAATAGGCCTTACAATTTTATTATATCATACATAACAAAAATCAGTTTAAATATTTTAGAGAACCATTTATTAATTAAAGTAAACATCAGCTTTCACAACCAACAAGCCATTATGATCAGATACCAACATTGGTATCCACCCAAGCTGAATTTAAATTCCTGTCCAAAGTGCACAGAAGTTGCTATAATTATCGATACAAGACCCTCATTATCCAAAATTTAAATACATTAGGCCAAGTTATTTCACGACACTTTATAAATTTAAATTAAAGCTCATCAGCAAATTGAACAAAAATACCATCGCTTTAACACTATCGAAACCATAAACATCCACATTTGGCATCAAAACCTAACATTAATTGACGCAATTCACTTTATTTTATATCAACTACAGTAAACAACAAATATATTAAATAAACATTCAACAAAATGTTAAAATTAATTATCATCAGGACACACGATATATCTCAATGACACGAGAAAGATAAATATATACAATGTTTTACAAATATTGCGGCCACATTCACAATATTGACTGAATCCGAGACAGATTCCACACAGATAGTGCTACGGTCCATCAACTTCAATTGTTTGCTTAATGGTAAAAAATAGCTGTTCCTCCTGCTTGAGCCCGCAAGGCCCTTTTTAGAAATACACTAGGCAAGTTTTGTAGCCAGGAAGGTTAAGTATCACTAAGATTATAGTTTGACGACCCAGTGCTGCCGCATATCCCAATAATATCAATATTGTGAGTTACACATAAAGCTTATAGCATACACAGTTTCATCAGTTTTCATCACTAATAATGTCCCCCTTGCACCATTCCCAATGTGCTTGTAGTAAACTGCACTGAGTCATCTGGTTTTTTTCAACTAAGAGGGCTGGTCCGTGACTTGCCTGCTTATGTTTAAAAAATGATCATTTATCTACACCATTTTCTGCTTCTTAGTATCGGGGTGGCCCTATACTTGTAGCTACAATACATCCCTTGGGCCCACAAAAGTTTGGATGCATTCCAATCATCTTTCCCCCAATCTCCAAAGGCAACTCCAATTTTAAAAGAACCTGTATGAGTTATATCTATTAATTTCAACTTTTCACATTTATATTGACCAGATTCATCTAGGCCTATGTTCTTGAGATTAGGCTAGCTACCTTCATGTTCTAAACCAACCACCCCCAAGGGTCAAGTCTCAGACAAGAAACATCCCAAAACCAACCCTCTTTTATGGCAGGTTTTTAACCCAGCAATCAACATTTACGTTCCTTAGTAACCATGCAAATACTTATTAGTTTGTTCCTGACAACTTCACTATACTTAGGTCCTTTTCAGATACAAGGGTTTGTGGACTAGAATTAAGAATCAACATCAGTTAACTTATTGTCATAAACTAGAACCTAGTTCTTAATGATTTGTTGTTAGGATTGGATTCCCTTACCTGATCATGATGTAAATAAGATCCTTGAATTAGATTGACCTCGCGCCTAAGGCCATGATCCTCTTTTGCCTAGCTATACTCTCTACTATAGTTTTTCACTGTGAGTCCATTCCTTATTAGAATTAGTAAATACCCTCGTTCACTATGACTGGGAGGCTTAGGCTTAATCCTTTAACATGAATCTAGTTGACCATTAGGTGAGTTACTTTGGTTAGTCTGGAATAGGCCTTCTTGCCTGTTGTACTAGAGAGCTATTAGTTAGTCCACATTTAACGGGTAAGACCTTAGTAAATAATTTGCTCACCTGAAGCTTACTAACTTATTTTCTAAATTCAACTTTCGAAAGCTCAGCTTTTACTTGATTTTTGAAGACTGCCAAGTCTCATTACTTAACCTCACCACAATTTCATTTTCCATTTTACATGAGTTTTCCCTCCAGTTACATCAATATTATCCTTTTGTAAAACATTTTGAGTCAACTCAATTAACTTTCTTTACTTGAATTATTTAGTCCAATAAAATCATCACATTCAGATAGGCCTACCTTAGGCTAACATTCGTTCTGCAAACTTCTGACTACAAGGTTTCACAATAACCACTTTAACTTTAGAGCCTAATTGCTCAATATTAGCATATTCATTGCATTTGGAAATCTTTCAAATACGTAAAACAATGGCTAATGCTGACCATTTAATTACAGAAAAGCTTCACATTGAAGCCCTTTATCACCTTCATGTTACTAACTTATCACAGGGCAACACAGGACAAATTTCATCCACAATCATCCTCCGCCATCTTTCAACAATCAACAATCAACAACAATCATAAAAGGGTAATCATAAAAGTAGAGCCTACGCCTAACTTTAAGTGGATGTATTTTCTTTATATCATTTGAACATTCAGTCTGTTTAAAAATAAATTGCTTGAATTGGGAGCTCTTTCTGCAGAATATATCAATGTGACATTCTTTGCCTAAACGAACATTGGTGCTCGAAGCAAGAAGAGTTAAATTTTTATGTTCCCTTCATGGATACAAGTTAATTAACAAGTTTTTGAACCAGATCTTTCATGAAACATTCGGTGGAGTATCCATTTATGTGGCAACTAACCTTTACTTTTGATTTTCTTTTGCATTAATTGTCCAAGGATTTATGTGAAGGAAGGCAAAACAATTTGAAAAGCGTGTCGGCGGTGGCCATTCCCAGACCCTAATCCTGATTGTGGTTGCAGTGTTACCCGTGCCCCCAAACTCCGTGACATAAATATTTTTTACTGGACCAAACTTGAGAAAAATGTATTTTATTTATTAAATTAAGCTCCTTATAAGTACCAAAAACAGCCAAAAAGTTGTAATTGTCTGGGAGACATTAATATTAACCCTATGGTAACAGTGATCTTAAGCATTAGAGGTTTCTTAGATAGGCCTAAAGGTCTTATGACTTTTTTTTGTTTAAATTTTGAGCATCCCTACCAGAACATAACTCTTGTTTATGGCACAATATAATATAACTAATTTTTTCAACTATGAAGATGTAGACCTGTAAGCGTAACCCAGCCTCATGCTATCAGATATCATTTGGGATATAAATACCACATAAAGTATTAAGCCTAAAACTACTAGGCAGTCATGGTGGTACTACTGGTATCTGGACAGTGCAAAGGGACTGAATAGTAAGAATAAATCTTTTAGGCTACTGAATGATTTCCACTGTAACATATAGTTTTGAAGGTTCCATTAGCTCAATAATATTAATTGGTTACGATTTTGTCTATTGCCTTACAAATTTGTGTTTGAAGAATCGCCTATTTGATTGTTTTACATGGACAACTTTTAAAATACCAATTTGTATATTTGCTGTCCCATATTAAAAACTAAGCCTGACGCGAGCCTAATGATGGTACTCCTGGTAACTGGAGTCAATGTCCTCATAGTGTAGATAAGAAATGTGTTAATACTGGTTGAGTTTGAGAAAAAATATTAGATCAATAATGTTAATCATATTACAATAAGTCCCTTGTTAATCCTAACTACAAAATCAGTTACTTGAGGTTAGAAGCAAACATTTACAGGTATCTCCAAGTTAAGATAAGGCAACAAACAAACAGGCAAATGAAAAACCTATATTATGAATGCCTACCAAAATTAAATGTAAAGCAGCTTTGGCAATATCATTAACTCTGAGTGTGGAAGGCTGTCTAATTCAACAAATAATGTATAGATAGGCCTATTACCTATTTCTGTCACAATGCTTTGAATACTCATTTTATAAAATGTAGGAAAGTAGGGCCTAATGTTAACGAGTACTACTACAAGTCATGAATAATTAGTCCCTCTGATCCTATTGATATATTATTGTCAACATGGAATGGCAACCTGCCATCACAAATATTTTTAAATGGAAAGAAGTTACTGTGGAATCATGTAAATAAAAAATTGTGTAAATAGTTGTAAGTAATTCTAAAATGCTCAGGATGTTCCCTATGGGTATGTCTAACTTTTTATTCTAAAAAGATTGTATTCTTAGCATAGTAGATCCTCTAATTTTCCCCTGAATTAATTGGGGTTCTACCATGAAGGTAACCCTACCCTAAGTGTTGTTTAAAAATAACAGTTACAGTACCAGTTTATTAAGAAAGGGTGTATAGGCAGGTATGCTAATATGCTTAATCAACGCTATTTATCGCTCATTCCTGTAATATCTAAGGTGATTTGAAAGTGCCAATAAAAAGTCAACTAGAGTGTTATTTTGAAAGCCAACAAAATAGTTATTCCCCATCTCAATATGGGTATTAAGGAAAAAAACCTTTTCACTATTAAGGCTGTGGAAGATGTTGTATCATCATGTACAATGAGTGGTTTTGAGGCCAAAAAAAGAAAACACGTCTGAGGGGGGGGGGGGGGGGGGGGGGGGGGGGGGGGGGGGGGGGGGGGGGGGGGGGCTTGTGCTACATAGAACCTAAGGTAAAGCTTTTGATGTTGTGTTTTCCTCTCGCCCCCCCCCCCCCCCCCCCCCCCCCCCCCCCCCCCCCCCCCCCCCCATAAGTCGTTTCTTATTAAAAAACTACAATCTTATAACATTAAAGAAGAAAAGAAATTATTGTTAATGGAGACATATTCTGGACTGAATAGATATCAGGATGTTGTAAAAATTTCTGAAGAAAAAGATCTGATGGTTTTAAGAGTTTTTAAAGTGGGGTACCTTCAGGGCTTCATGTCCTAGGCCCTTTTTCTGTTTGTGAAGTATTTGTCCAAGTGATTCCTACCTGCTTTTATCCCTGGATAAATGTATTTTTAAAAAAATATGCAGATTGAACACGAACACTTCTTAATCTTCAAGCGCTAAATCTTCTGAAACTATACTGTATTGTTAAAAACTAGTAATGGATGAGAAGATCTAACCTATGGTTCTGATGCCAATTCAATTGTCTGTAAATAGTAGTAAAAACAGACAGGAAATATGTAATTTAGTTTATGTAACTTAACTATGATAAAGACCCCTGGGTAAATTGTATAGGATTTGACATTAGACTGTAAATTTGGGCCGGCATCATCACACAAGTAACTTGTTATGTAACCTCGCTTATCTAGAGTAGTTTTCGTACTGAGTAAGCTAAAAAAACAGTACACAAAGTGACAGTTTAGTCATAAAATGCGATACTATGCCTTTTTCCACTTCGGCACATATTGTATTGCCCTAATCCTGTGGGGAAACGCCCCTGGATGCAAAGGAGGTTTTTTAAAAAAATGGCAAAAGCGAGCAATCCAGAATGTGTTTTCAGGTATTGGCTTTTCTGGATAGTCTGTAGATCACATTTTAACAGAGCTAGGCATACTTACTGTTCCCTCAATGTATAATATCTCCCAATGTCTGATCTATTTTAAAGAACATTGTGGATGAATATAACCTAAAGAAGGTAGTTGGCCATGAGCATAACACTAGAAATATTGGCCTCAATATGATTGTAAATATGTTAGACTTAAGTAAAAACACAACACAGTTTATGGTTACATATGGGGTCAAACATGTTTAATAAGTTTACCATTAGCTGCTAGGAACAGTGTTACTTGAACAATAATCTTAAAAAAGTTTTACAAAAATTGGTGTTAAAAAATTAAAGCCTTTTAATTGTGTTGAGGACTGGGAAACTGGCTGATCAATGAGTGACACCTTAAGTTTTAATAACAATTGTACAATAGCCTACCATTCTAGTCCTAATATTTGTTATATGTTTTTATGTTGTAGGGCCCTTTATATTTATATTTAAATTTTTAGCATAGAGTATAATTTATTATGTTCCTATTTTAGACCAAAGTCCCCCCTATTACAATGTTTTGTAATGTTTGTTTTAATGACAATAAAGAATTGATTGATTGCTTTATATAAGAGCAACAAAATCGGATTTTTTCCCTGAAATTAAATATAAGAATTTTTATTGAATAGTTGAATCATCCAGCTGCACTTGATTTTAGTAGAGGTCAAAATGAAAGTTTAAACAACAAAAAATGATAATTTTGTTCTTAAATTATATTTTTCCTAGCTTGAGATTGGACTTAAAAAATCAACACGGTCCAAACATGTAAGATAAATGTTATATCAGTGGCATATAATCCATATAACCTGAGGCCCCTTAAGTGTCAATCTGTAAAGTGTGTTTTCACAAGAATCTATGATATATCTCTAACCTATGTTATATGGTTAGCCAGGGCACCAGTGAGTAGTTAAACCGGCTTCTATCATGTACTCTGTGCTGTTTTACTAAGAGACGCCTGCATGTTTTGGGATTATTAAAAAAAAAAAAAGACATTGTTCTGGCTTACTGAAACGTCCCTTTAAGTATATTTTTATATTCAAAATTATTTAGTCATGGAAGATCATTGTAAAGAGTTTAATGTGAAAATTTTAATATAATATGGATGAGAAAGACTGGTGGCTATAATTTTAACCATTAAAATGCTGAAAAAATAATGATAACAAAAACCTAAGCTTTTAGGAAAGTTGTTAGGTGTTGCTTTCCTATAGAACTTTTAAAAGACATGAAAACTTGTTAGTGTTTGTCTCCCTGAATTCCTACTTAGCCTAGAATGCTGACAAGTAACTAACTTACGGCATTCTCATGAATCATGTGATTGTTTTTTCAGTCTGTAAAATCTTTGTAGAGTTCTGGTCTGGAAACTTCTTCTCCAGCTCCCGTCAGCGGTCAGAATAGCGGAATAGACACTCCAAGTCCCATACCTGCAATATTGCTCAATGGTCACTTACACCATTTATGTCTGGTTGTTTACGACATTCAGTACATAACTTGTCTTGACTTCTGCCGCTACCAGGTACATGAAGTAAAGAAATAGACACTTCCCTGTTTGTGCGAATCTGCAAAGTTAATGTTAACTTACAACAACTTCACGAACTTTCAGAAAATATCATCCAGTTGTGAGGACAATTGTGTTAAGTTGATAAGATAAAATTTGATATTCTATGTAGCAATATGAGTTAAACAATTGCAGCAATCTACAATATGAATATTTTGTAAAAGTAAGGGGGGGGTTGTCCTTGACATTAGTCCCTAGATCAATTTTTGTTGTAAGCATTCTGAAAAATGTTGAGCAATTAATCAGGTTTTTATCTAGTGGGAAGGTTTTATATCAGTGGATCATTGTGGTGACTAAGTAAATTATTCCTATAACTTGATGTATTAAACCTGAACCCTGAATTTAGCGTCTTCGACTGCCAAAGTCTTGAACTCTTGGGTACAATGGTCCTGTTTGAAGTGTTCTCACGAAGGAAGAATGGACCAGAATCGAGAACACGTGTGTTCATCTCCTGGGACTGTCCTATGACCGAGCTTCTGTTCCGTTCTGGAAATAACGTTAACAGGCCAAACACCTACTACTTCACACAAACATATAATTCTTTATGTAACATTTTATAATGACAAAGGATTAGTTTTGCAGTGTTAACAGGAGTTTGGACATGTACCATAATGTATATAATAAACAAATTGAACAATTGTGATTCTATCTTGTGCTGCAAGATCATTTATGTAGATAATGAAAAACAAATGGGTCCTTATGGATACTGCCTTGGGGAACCCCCATATTTGCATACTGTGTGTACCAATCAAATCTTCGAATCCTCTACAAATTACATCTGGTTGTAAAGGTATAATCGATACCAATTCAGGGCAACTCCATGTACTACAATAGATATGCAAGTGGTTTTCCAAAGATATGCAGTGATCACAGAAATATACTGATTGGGCTGGTTCACACCGCTAAATATTAGATAATATATTCTGCACAAGTCCCATGACTGCATGAGTAGTTAAAGAGTTTGTATCGTAAAGCCATACTGATTCTGAATCAGGATATTGTTTTTTATCTCTAGATGAATTCCCTAATCACCTCGAATAGATCACTTTCTCCAGCCCACATGACATAAGAAAGAAGATCAACAGGTCTATGGTTATTGATATCACTCTTTCTGCGCCCGTAGCACACATATGGTCTAATGGTTGTTTACTTATGGCTGTATAAATTTGATTCAGAAGGAAACTAGAAATTCCATCAGTTCCTTAAGACATCTTTGATTCCTGAAGAAAAAGGATTGCTTATTCAATTTTACTATAATTAACTGGGGAAAAAACAAAGAATGAACTGGAGTGTAATGCTGAAAATTAAGTGAAGAATGGTGTGACATATTTCAAGTGATACATCAATAATTATATTTCACAACAAAATTAGTCTTTTTAATGGAAATTATAACTTAACATTCACAGTTAAATATTAATAAAAACTATGTGGTTTGAAGATGATAATTGATAGTTCTTTATTAATGTAATAATATTGTTCTTTATGAAAATTGAGGATTAACACGTTCACCCCGAAATGCGCCACCGGTGGCGCATGCTCAAAAATTCCAACATCAATAATTCTCGATGTTTTAATAACATAGACTACTCTAAACCCCGACGTTAGTATTGTTCATGAGGAACGGTTTTATTCGCATATTATTATTCTATAATGTTATATAATACGTATGAATCAATATTTATCATATTTAATTCACATTAAAGTATGTGCCACCGGTGGCGCACGTCGTCCCCTGGTGAAGAAAGGTACTTTCTCAGACGACGTGCTACACCGGTGGCGCACTCTATTAGTGACAAAAAATAGTGCGCGTAGAGCTTCTATTGGCAGCCTTAAGAGTGCGACACTTGCCGGAGCTACTTATAGCGCTCTATTAGCAACAATACGAATCAGACCTTCTTTATAAGCCGCCATTACCTGTCTTCTTGTCGTAGAGATTGTTCTGTGTTGCTGTAAGTTCAGTGAGTTCATTTTTATTTTAGAAAATGGATGAATCAGACATCGATGACGCCCTTGATGATGACTTTAGTGATCGTTCTTTGACCGATTTTTCAGTTAGTGGCAGTGAATATATGCCATCAGATGAGGAAAGTGATGTAACAAGTGCAGAGGAGTTGAATGAAGAAGATGGCGTTGTTAGTGATTTAGATGAATTGGAATTGATGGAAGTAGATGAGGAATATCAAAGGGTTAGAGAGGAGAGTGGAGACGAAGAAGGCAATAATATTGAAAATGTAAGTGACCCTGTACAAGATGTAGTTTGTAAGGTTCATTGTGAATATGTAGAAAATAAGTTAGAGTGGACAGAACCAAAATTGACATGCAGATCATATCCTTTCACAGGAAATGCAGGCTTAAAAACTGTTGGCCAATTTAATTTAAATGATCCATTTGAAATTTATAAACAGTTCCTAGATGATACATTATTGAATTTGATTGTTTTGGAAACTAACAGGTATGCACATCAGTACCTTGCTTCAAAGCCTGTAAAAAAGCGTTCAGCAATGGCTAGATGGGTTGATTGTACAACTGAAGAGATACACAAATTTTTTGGTGTACTGATGATCATGGGCATATGCCCATTGCCTCAAAGACAAATGTACTGGTCAAACAATCCCATGTACCAAAATAGTGTCATCAAGAAAACTATGAGCAGAGACAGATTTGACTGTCTCCTAAAATGCCTACATTTCCAAAATAATGAGGAACCAGCAACTGAAGAGCCTCGGTTGTGGAAAATAAAGAAACTGCTCAATCATTTAAATGCAAAATTTGAAAGTCTGGTAACACCTGAAGAGTCACTAGTTATTGACGAGTCTATGGTTCCATGGAGAGGGCGTTTGATTTTTAAACAATATTTGCCAAAAAAGGCTCATAAATATGGAGTCAAAATTTACAAGATTTGTACCACTGATGGGTATACTTTAAAAGCAAAAATTTACGCTGGTAAGTCAGACGTAACTGCAAGAGAGGCACATGCAGATAAAATTGTCATGCATTTGATGGAATCATTTCTAAATGAGGGTAGAACACTGTTTGCAGATAACTTTTACAACTCCACAAGGTTGGCCAACACTCTGCTTGAGAAGAAAACTTATGTTTGTGGCACCCTTCGAAGTGACCGAAAAGGCAATCCAAAAGAAGTCACTAGCAAAAAATTAGCCAAAGGTGAAGTAATTTGTCAAGAAAGCAGTACAGGAGTAAAAGTACTTAAATGGCATGACAAAAGGCCTGTACTGATGATAACCACTCGCCCTGAAGACGTTTCTACTCTTGTGGCAAGCAAAAAAACAACAAAGAAAGGCGAGGTTGTCATGAAACCATCATGTGTCATGGCGTACAATGCAGCAAAAAAAGGAGTGGACTTTTCAGATCAGATGTCCTCTTATTACACTCCTATCAGAAAGACTCTCATTTGGTACAAAAAAGTTGCACTGGATCTTCTCCTAGGTACTTGTGTAGTGAATGCACTAGTACTACATAACAAGTACTCATTAAACCAAAAAAATTGTTGTATGCTCACTTTCAGAGAAAAAATACTTCGAAATCTCCTTGAAGGAGAAAATGTTGGAGCCCTTGTTCAAACACCCAAGATGGCAGGCAAGGTACCAAGAAACTAAAACATGTGCTCTCAAAGCGTGAAGGGACTGCAAGAGAAACCAGGTAAAATATTTCATTTTAATTTTATATAAAATTACAATATATCTACACTACGTCTTATAACAACAATAACACTACATACTAGTTTAGATCCAAACTAATGGATCTTAGTTTTCGTCAATTTACCTGCATGTTCATCAATTTAGTTCAATAAATTAGTGATCTGCATTTTTGCTATGAATTTGTAAAGTTTATTTCAACATGGTTTCCCATATATTTGATAAAAATATAATTAAATACGTTTTATGAAAGTACAAACATCCAATTAGATTTATTCCTTACAGAAAACGGTGTGTTCAGCTGCTACAGCAAAATGAAGGAAGAAAGGGGGGCCAAAGCAGCAAGGACGTACGCAAAACGTGTTTCAACTTACTGCAAAGGGTGCGATGAGACTCCTACAATGTGCTTAGAGTGTTTTAACTCCAAGCACTAAACTGAACACCATTTGTAATAGGAAAGCTAATGTTTAATTAAAATATCTTGAGTTTCAAATTTATTGCTTTGTATTTTTTTTCCACTAAAAAAGGTCTTTATCAAAACCCGACGTGCGCCACCGGTGGAGCACATTGTAAAAGGTTCCATATGTATCGACAAAGACATCTAAAACAAGTTGTAAAACTACGGCTT
>NW_025787233.1:0-14273 GCF_021130785.1 Homalodisca vitripennis
ACGTGTTACTTGTGTTGGCCGTTATCACAAGAAAACAGCTAAGGCAATTGAGAAAAGATTAAAATAAGAAGTGCTACTAATTTTCTTTGGATTTCTAAACACAGTTTCATAACAGAAAATCTGTTTTTCTGGCCCCTAATGAATCATCATAACCTCAAGCTATATCTTTCTAAAAATGTGTTAATATGCAAAGTCTAATTTGATTAAATTGTTTCTGAAATATTCAGGGAACATTATTTTGTACGATTATTCTCAGCCCAATCCTAAGTAATGACTAGCACCGACATAAAAATGTTGCTGAATCTATGAAGAAAAGTAGGGTGTATACAAATTTTATATTTTTTCCTGAGACACCCCCGGCTGTAGATATAGTAATTTTAGACAAATACTTTTGCAAGTGAAAAGCATATGCTTAGTGAATTGAAAATTTACAAGTTTGGGAAAACTAATGGCAACTCCAAAAATATATTATAGGCATTTCACTTTGATTCTCATTCTAATTGTATTTAATGTTAAAAACTAATTATCAGATTTAAAGTGCTACTTGCTGTGGACTTAGATCAAATAATCATTACATGAGAAAACTGAAAGCAAGTCAATGCCGTAATTCCAATTAATATTGGAAAGTTATAGTTTTCGGCTCACTTTGAGGTTAATGTCTGACCGGTAAAAAATCTTCCTTTGTCAGACACATTTTTTTCTTTTATATTTTAAAAAATTTTCGGAAATAGCATTGTACCTTACCAACATCAGAACTCGGATATATTGTTTTGAACAACGAAGGTCGAGTTACAATATGAGCAGCCCTTATCTCTAAACTTTACAAGGACTACTTACATACAGAAATATTTATGACCAGTGGAAAACCCACTTGGATCAACCCAGACGATTCCTGGCATAGAACTAGAGGGTAACATCGGAAAATCGTTTTGATGTAATATACTCATTTTTATTATACATAATGGCAAGCAATCGAGTGGTAAACATTGAGAAAAAACACGAATTTAAGTGCATAAAGTGTGATTTTTGCTTTGCAATAATTTTTAAATCTATTTCCCAGAAGAAAATATTATTACAAAGTAAACCAAAAATTTAATTAATTCACAATTTTACAACACTAAAATTAGTAGTTGTGGATATTTTTCTTGTAAGAAAAATATTTTTGTTGGTATTAACTCATAACGATAGCCTAAAACAATGTTACTAAGTGTACAATAAACTTCTTGTTCGTATCTGAAACAATTTCTTCATGGATATTTTCAGTAAATTTAATTAGAAAACCCTTTAACTTAATGGTCACTGTTTCAAAATTGGAAATATTTTATACTAATATATAATAAAATTTAACGATTAAATCGGGTTATAATCCTATATAAACCCTAATGACACCGGATAGAACCAGCCGAGAGGGGAAAAGTACAGGGTTCGAAAAGGGGAGGTTTTTGTTTTCCAAGTTTTCGGCTCAGCAACGAATATATTGCAAAACCAAAAGCCCGAAGCAAATACAGCACCGGATGGTCCAACAGATGAACAGGCTTTCATCATCGCCAACTCGGAAACGAAAGGAAATAACGGGAAGGGCGTCATCATGTGCTTTAGGATGAAATGTTCTCCTACCTAAAAGTTCCCTAATACGACATTTACTAGTTCAACCTGAAGCTCGAAAATGAGGAACGCAAGTGCCAACGTACGTCAAGCATATCCAGCGCCTTTGAAAAAGTAAACGAGAAACCAAATAAAAACTAAAATGCGAACACTAGTTCGCTCGAAATTGCGCCCTAGCTCGTCTCGAGCTCGAAACTAAGGAACCGCTGGTGGCCAACGAACGTCAAGCGACCCAGCTGGCCTTAGAAAAGAAACGATAAAACCAAATAAAAACTAAATGCGAACACTAGTATCGCTCGAAATTGCGCCTAGCTCGTCTCGAGCTTCGAAACTAAGGAACGCTGGTGCCAACGTACGTCAAGCTATCCAGCTGCCTTGAAAAGGAAACGATAAACCAAATAAAAACTAAATGCTAACACTAGTTTCGCTCGAAAATTGCGCCTAGCTCTCGTCCTCGAGCTCGAAACTAAGGAACGCTGGTGCCAACGTACGTCAAGCGACCCAGCCGGCCTTGAAAAGAAACGATAAACCAAATAAAAACCATATGCGAACACAAGTTCGCTCGAAATTGCGCCTAGCTCGTCTCGAGCTCGAAACTAAGGAACCGCTGGTGCCAACGTACGTCAAGCGACCCCAGCGGCCTTGAAAAGAAACGATAAAACCAAATTAAAAACTAAATGCGAACACTAGTTCGCTCGAAATTGGCGGCCTAGCTCGTCTCGAGCTCGAAACTAAGGAACGCTGGTGCCAACGTACGTTCAAGCTATACCAGCGGCCTTGAAAAGAAACACGAAAAACCAACATAAAAACTAAATGCGAATAACACTAGTTCGCTCGAAATTGCGCCTAGCTCGTACTCGAGCCTCGAAACTAAACTAAGGAACGCTGGTGCCAACGAACGTCAAGCGACCCCACGGCCTCGAATAGAAACGATAATCTAAGTAAAAACTAAACCTACATTAACGCCTAGTCCAAAACTCAAAGAACGCTGGTGCACAACGCACGTCAAGCAACCCAGCGGGCCTCGAAAGGAAACGATAAAAATAAATAAAAGCTAAACAAATAAATTACGTTCTGGCCCGATGCTAATGAACGCTGGTTTCCAACGTACATCAACGACCCTAGCCTTGAAACGAAGCGTCAACTAAATAAAAAGCTAAAATAAATTACGTCCTAGGCCCGATTCTAAATGGAACGCTGGTGCCAACGTAACATCAAGCGACTCCAGCGGGCCGAGAAAAGAAACTATGAACTAAATAATACTACAGTTCAAACTTCTCGTTACTAGTAATAAAATCTAGTCCTATTTCCATACTAATATATTTCCTTGCTATAGCTGTTATATATAAAATAATTTAATGTAAACATTTTTATTAGCAGCTTAAGTACGTAAATCCTCATGTACTCACTTGGTCGTATCGTTATGACTGAACAAGTGCAAGGCAAAAACGGTTTTTGGCAGTAAAAATAAAGTACCTGACTAACGGCTAGACTTACTTGAACCTTATCTCGTCGTAGTGTGGGGTGCGGTGACTCCGACTCGAACGACCCACTCCGACTGAGAGACTCCAGAGCCGAGAGAGCGATTCAGGGCCCCGGCACAGCGTACTTACGTACGTAAAAAAAATACAAACCGCGCCTTAACTTGAGCCATCCGCTTGTAAGGCGCTTTAGGTCTTGAAGCGAACTTCGGCGGATTTATCCTGAAACTCCGTGTCTAACCCGGTCTAAAGGCCGGACCCAGCCTGCTGAACGTCTCCCTGCGTTGTGTGTTAAGTTGACTGTAGTATAATAGATAGGTGGAAGAAATAAAGATCTTTACATGTTCTTGAGTAAAAAACCTAAAAAATATTTTCCTCTAAAAAAATGAAAAAATGCCTTATTTAGAAAAGCTTCTAAACTTATGTCATTTATTAGTTTGGTTTTTTGAAATTTATACATCAATATATTTAAAGATAAGCCCAACCCTCTTTTAAAGCCCAATTCTGCCCGACTTATGGGCCACTGGCCCTGTGTGAGGATCTTATCATACAGAAAAAGAAGAGAGTCGATACAGTACAAGGTCGATGGTAAACTGATAAAAAGTGCAACGGTCACAGACAGGATTCGAACCAGCATTATCTCTAAACTCAGACTCAAAGTCCACCGTCTTAGATCGCTCGGGGCCATCGGCACTCCTAATAATTTAAAAATACTCATAAAGTAAACAAATAAAACATAATACCGAATAAATTATAAAATTATGTGAGATTTTCATAATCGGTTAAACATGAAGCCAAATCATATAATAATTACATATTGGTAAAGATTAAAACTTAAACATTCAGGCTTTCTTGCTTTTGTCGTGTATTTTCGAAATGAAAGCCAAATTACTATATACCGTTAATGTTAAAATTTTTCCCAATTTGTTTACATATTAAACACAAACTATGTCATGAATTAAGATAAAAAAGAAATACTTGTAATAAGTATCAAGCTATAAAAAATCTTATTAATATTACGAGATGAAGTAATTAAATCAAAATAAAACTTATAATTAACCCTATAAAATTAAAGTTGATAATACTTTTTTAAAAGTATGGTGTAAATTTCAAGAAATATATTAAAAAGATTATATTAAATATGGTATGGAAAGGATTATAACGTGGTCTGACAGGAGCCCCGAGTGTCCCTATTTCCCGTTTACAGCGGGCAAACACAACTTGACAGGTTTCAGATTTTGCCCGATATTGTTGTGACGAGGTACTCTCTATACCTTGTATTAGTATCCCGGTTAAAATAACGTTTAATACATCTGGCGGGTAATTGTGTGGGGGGGGGAGTATAGTGATTACTACTCCCCTGTAATAATAAAACTTACTACGAACTACGAGCACATGGGAAAAATGTCGACACAGTCCCCATTATTAAAGGGTTTACGTTCGGGCATAGTGTTTTATCTGTTTAAGGTTTCGGATGTAATACTTCCTTATACGAATCTTTATATAGTTAATTAGCTGAGCACTACCGATCAGTTTAGTAATCGTTGGAAAGATTCTCTTCTGAAAGTTTGAGTCTGCAAAAGTTCATATGAACTATATAATGGAATTGGCATCATCGACCTACAAATTTAAATAAGGCTCATTTATATAATCATAATCCGGTATCGAGGGTCAATGATGTTACGATCCAGGGGTTTGGGGAAACAATCTTAAAGTGACATAATGGGAGCTATGACAAATTTTCACAACATAAACAAGGATTGCAACAAACCGACTACGAGTAATATAAAATTGGTATATATTGTAAACACATATGATAACAGATAATTTGTTATTGCTTGGGTTGGTATGACACTAATTATCAACCGTTCAAGTGGTTTCCAATAGGACACCACCCCCAATAGATAATAAGCAAGTGCAAAACGAACTAAAAGGGCTATTTCTGAGCCAGTTTATCCAAAATAGTTCTAAATTTGCATTTATGTCAAAGGCCTTGTGTGTCGAGAATTATCGGGTGAAAATTAAAAGAGTAGGGACAAAATACTAATATATAGAACCGCGGGTTTCAAAAAATATATCAATACACTTAGACAAAGCCCTCGTAGAAACTAAAAAACCGATAAGGACGCACACTGGTTATCATGTGCCGGTTTACAGTATACATTGCAGTGGCAATAGTGAATACGAGGCATTAGACCAAACGCCATTAAACTTAAGATAAAAGAACCCAAAGAAAACATGAATAGTGACAAAGAACAAAAAAGTAAAAAAAGTGCATGTCCATTCTTTGGACCTAAGTTCAAAGATATAAATGAAGGTTGTAGCCTACAAATAGTCACATAGGGTGAACATCCATTTTTTTCAAATGAAAAATATTTGAGCGGATTCCATACAACTAAGTTGGCAAATCAACCCGATTAGTCCCAACCATCAGTTGAAATCAGGCCTGCTGTTGGTTGGTATATCTAAAAAACTGAAAATTTAGCCTAAAAGTAATCAGATTAGAAATTTGTAATAAAATCAATATCGGAGTATCATTATAGTTTTAAGAAGGTTTCGTCTAGAAAATTTACGTTACAATAAATAATTAAAAAAAAAAAAAAAAAAAAAAAAATTGGGGGCCCACTCTGGTCCCTCCTGTTAGTGCCACTTTCTTGTTTCTCTGTCATGGTGATTGCCATTTACTAATTGACCTCTGTTAAATTAAATATTTGGATGGCTGGCGGAGTTTAGACTCTTGAACCTATTTTATGTGAATTCAATTTTAATAATTTTTATTATTATTTGTGTGGATTTTAGAGTTAGTGTGCATTGTAATAGACACAACCTGGTTAGAGTGGCCCTGACTTAATGCGTGTTTACAACGCTCTAGAATATTTTTGTTTACTTTAACCTAGGATTTAGTACATGCATTAATTTAGTTCCATTTACTTGTACAATAGATTATAGTTGCAGGTCTTTGAAACGTAGTGGTTTAACTCTGGACTGTATTGTATTAACTAAATATAATTGAAAATATCCGAAAAAATTCTTCCATCTTCGTAAACAAACTTTACAAACAAAGAGACATTTTTGTGGCTATTAAAAGCGCATTTTTGACACAGTTTGCATGGAATTTTGACAACATAAATCTCGGCTTCTACATTTAAATATCCCAAAAGTTAGGTATGAAAATGATTAATCTATTTGAGTGAACTTATTTTAGGTTGATAAAGTCATCTGTGCATGATATTAAATTGCAGACATCCGAAATGTTTAGATCAGATTTGCAGGTAATTGAAATTCAGTGCTCTTGCAGTTTCTTCCTATAACTGAATGTATAACAAGGAACCAAGATATCTCGTTTAAACTGAATTTTGTCAAATTTATTTTGAAACAATACACCATAAATTTTAGCTAATGCCACTTATATAAAGCTAGTATGTTACAAGAATGTCTCGTAACCAATAATTTAAAAATTAGTTCAGCGTATATTTGTAAGGATCAGTAATAGCAACACAAGAATTATGTGAATAAGATATCCTCCGTATTTCCTAATAATAAAATTACACGTTTAGAGCAGTAAAGTTTCTTTCCTGGTATAGGCAAGTAATACAATTCTGTTATATTACACTAAGTTAGTATGGCTATACAAAATAATAGGTATTCAATATTACACAGTTTAATGGAAGCGTAGTATCTAATTCATAACGTTTCACATTTTTATCATTAAGTGAATGAGAGTGGACTGTGTAATCCATCCCGCACAAGAACATGACTTATACAGCATACATTGACACTGAGTCTAATCCATAGACAGCATAACCGAAGACAAATGGTCGCAAAGGTGTCCTACGTCAACTGCATATGACGTCACAGGGCACCAATGCTTCTTGCTGGGAGGTTGCATCTCTTAATTTTTACAACGATCATATTTTAAGTAACATAATTGACGCAAATATTCATAATATTGTTTTTCAGCCTGAAAAAACTTAATATTTTTTATTCTACGTGTAAGAGGTTTGTGTGTAAGGTTAATTAAATTAAGAGTTAAAATAAATATGTAAAAGGAGTAAAATGTTGCCTAATAATTACACTGTGTAAATTCTTCAAGCATCTGGAATTATTAATTTCTCAATTATTAATATCAAAATTGGTACATTAGGCAATGAATATACAACTCTAACGAATATAGTAAAAATATTTAGAGTATTTTTAATACCAATAAGTCCCCCCATAATTAAATAATATTAGTTTGTGGAAGCACCCTTATGGAATGTAGGAGAAAAGGCAAAGCAGCCTGAAGGAATGTCATTATTAGTTTTATCCATGCATGCACAATTTTAAGTCTATAATTTAACATTCGTTACTGTATTATGGTGTTCAAATGTAATATGGTTTGCAAACAATAGTTTTTATAAATATAAGTTTCTTTATTGAAGTAATTTTATCGCTACCATCATTTGTTTTCCATTAACACCAATGAAAATATATTCACCCAACACTCAGCAAAATTTTAATATAGTAATATAAACTTTCGCCGTACAATTATTTCGTTCTACAAAGTGTCAGGTAATAAAAACCGTAATCTATTTCCAATCTCTATATTTTAAATTAGATCTTGAGACATATGTATAGAACAACATGCCAGAAGCCCAAAGTGAAATCTTCCAGCACCGTAGATGTGACAGGCTTTGCGTAAAGCTCATCTGATTTAAATACCCCTTAATGAATGGGATATTATATTTTTAATACAGTAAATTATTCATCACCTTATAAATTTAAAAAGGGCTATTATATTTTTATCATGACTTAGTTGGTTTGAACTGTAAATAAAAATTCTAAAATAAGTATCCACCTGTCCAACTGTGTTTTTTGTTTACATAATTTTCCTCTCAAAAATTGAAGGATGCAATCTACATTTAGATGAAGGAAGCCACTTCATGTTTGCTTTAATAATTATTTTATTAAATGTCAGCACTAAGATACATGAAACAATCATTCCTAAAAATAATTATGTTCGTTATAAAATCCTAACAAAACAATTTTTATTCTAGAAAAAGAGCATGTTTAGGGCTTACTTCAAAAATTGATTGGATTGGTTTTACGTTTTTGTAAGTAATGAGAAGAGAAAAATTACTTGATGCAAAATATTCTAGGCAGTTGTTCCGTGTTAGAAATTGAATTAGAACCTATAAACTAAGAGAGTGTATGTAAAACTATCACAGATTACATAAATCTTTACAGATATAGTGGATTGTTTTTATATTATTTGACTTTGTTATAAAATGCGAGAACACAAGTGAAACACTGTATTAATTTAAATCTTTAAAATAAGTAAACATTATTTTTCCTTAAGAAGAAATTAAATAAGTAAAGTACCAGTATCAAGTAATAAAAGGGAACATAGAACTTTTTCGTAGAGTCGACTGACTACTTCATTGTCCTCAACTCTCTGATCATTGTATAGAACAACTTCGCCCCAACTTGGTTCCGTATATATAGCCAATAACTGGAGTTTGGCCAAATTAAGTTTTGTTGGAAACTAAACCTTTACAAATTGGATCCCCCCCCCCTCCCCCCCCCTTCTGTGTAACAATTGCTTAATTTAAGGAAGCAACATTACTAAAGTATTTAATGAAAAATATCAATCCATCAAGAAAACTTATGATATTTGCTATTAGTCCTCTCAGTAACCATTTGAGTAATGTAAAGGTAATTATTACTTGACGAAGTAAATTCATTAAATTGATACGGAATAGTAATTTTAAACTTTGAAAACTTACTTATGTTTTGTATTGCTTGTGTTCAAGAAAATGAGGAACATACGCTATGCCACTCGTAGGTCCCTTTGATCCAAGTAGGCATAGCCGTTACAGTTTACAAATATATCTAATTATATTTTTATACCAATCATACAAAACGATTTATATTTACTCACGCAAAATGTTTACTAACTAACATGCATATGCGACGATTTGGTTTATAAAACTATATTTAATTTGACAGAGACATTTAAAAATATTAACTACAATTTTACCCTTATATTTAAAATTTATTTCCTATTAATAAGTTTTTTTTTTAAAATTTAAAAAATAATAATTTATCATGTTGTACTTGAATTTATTAGAACATTATTATTTGGTGCATGCCATTTAAAAGTGAGAAATAAAAATAATCACTTTTTACTGTGCTAAATTATTTACAAAGTTTTTTAAATATCAGGACAATACAGCTAGATTTTTTTTGCAAAAATTATTATAGATTTTTTGTGCCGGGTTTGATGTTAATTCTGAGCGAAGGTGTAAACGTGGATATCAATGGGTTGGAAAAATCAAAAATATAGTTGCCATTTTCAACAAAGCTTGCCTTGAAATTGGAACTCATTGTTGGCAATTTCCAAGTGGAAACATGAATAATATGTTTATGTTATCCGAATTCTAACGGAAAATGGTGGATGGATACAGATCCTTTACAGAAACCAATGTTTACTGTTTTTACCTCTTCATCTTCACCATCTTCGTAGTTTTTCTAGTTTCATAGTAAACTAATGAGAAAAGTAACCTATTTTTTATACTTAAAAAACCCTAAAAATTTACGAATATGCTTAAACTAAATGATAAAATTTTTTACAAACTAAATAATTTAATCTCTACTAATGGGAGCATTGCAATCTCCATAACTATATTAATTTTCAATTATAGGGTTAAATCTGAAAAGCTATATTACCCAGTAAATGCTGGAGCAATGCCAATCCTGTTTCTTACCAGGTGAACGACCATGTGAGCGCTTTTGATGCTTGTCTCCAAAAGGATGGTTGGACCGGACGTCTAATCTTTGATCAGGAGTTAAGAGGAATAGTGGAATAGTGAGTTCTGCGAGACTGTGTACATAGAATTTTGTATACGATGTATAATAAGTGTTCATTCTTTTGTTCAGGTAATGAGTCTAAATTTTTACTCGTAGTGCTATGATGACGTGCTTTATTTCCCTCAGGTCGCCTCAGTGTCAACATGAGACGAATCTATAAATTATAAAATTCTTTGTTCTTTTTTATATTAGATAACAATAATTGTAAGTATTAACCATTAACATTCGCTATAAATTTACATCGTTTGCAAATAAAGAATACCAAGTTTCTGATGCATTATTGTTTATAACATATTACTTAGCCCTTATTAAATTTTTTACAGGTGAATATGGTAACTTGATTTATATGTTTAATAATTATTTATTGGTATTTTCATTAATTCAACAAAGTAAAGCAACAAATGATTGCTAGAGTAATAGAGGCCTTAAAACGCTTTTAGACCTCTTGAATCCATAAAAAATGTTATAATACTTTATGAAACTTTCTAAATCAATTCTACCTTAATGAGATGCTTAGTACAATCAAATAGACCATTTCTCCGAAATAAACAGAAAAACACCAATGAACAGTTTCAAAAACTTTTTTCGAAAATTATAAAAAAATTTACCAGAAAAGTGATCCAAGCTACAAAAGCGTAATGGATGTTCCATTAAAAGACAAAATCAATTATTTCTTCAAAAGACAGTTTCTAAAACTGTATAGGGGCATCATTAAAAATAAACATCGAAGAATCCAAGCAAATCACAGGTCCAAAATTGGGGACACCCTTGTGAGTTGATGCTTTTAGGGTTTCCGACGAGTTTAACCGGATTTTTTGTTGCGTCTTGTTTGCTTGTGGACGGGGGCCCTCGTCCAAATCGCTTGCCACAGGGGAATCCTACGCGTAGACACAGTCCAAACAGCCTCAATGGCTCTAACTCCTGCATTGGAGTAAGAGCTCAATAAAATCATTCAACAAATACCATCTAAAAAATCAAATGATCTACACCGAGATCCATGTGGTTAATACACAACAATGCTCAAGGCATATCGTGAAACCACTGACACCATTGGTCATTTTGTCTTTTAAACTCAGGAGTTTCTCCCTCTTTCCAAAATAATTGCAAATGTGCATGCTTTTTTCAAGAAAGAAAACCCCTGTTCAATAAATAACTATCGGTCCGTCTAAATTTTGCCTGTATTTAGCAAATTTTTGAAAAACCCTTTTCCCAACGAGAATGCTTAATTTCTTAAATAAAAACAACCAGCTTTCTGAACACTAATTTGGATTCAGGAAAAATAAATCGACGATAGACGCAGTGGTGAATCAGGTTGATATGGTTGGAGAGTGAACTAGTACTTCTGTATCACACATGAGGTGTGTTACATTGAAAAACCCCCTTTCTAAAGCATTCGACTGCTTAGACCATGAAATACTGCTTGGACACACTACATTCTCATGGCATCCAGGTTGTGCCGCTTTTAATGGCTTTAAATCATTTTAATGCCAAAGAACTCAAGTAATCTCAGATTTCAACAAAATTCTAAACCAATTCAACTGAGCTATGGCGGTCCCTCAGGGCT
This sequence comes from Homalodisca vitripennis, assembly GCF_021130785.1. Lineage (NCBI taxonomy): Eukaryota > Metazoa > Arthropoda > Insecta > Hemiptera > Cicadellidae > Homalodisca > Homalodisca vitripennis. Next base: position 11,500 of record NW_025787233.1, read on the forward strand.
CTATAATACTCATTTCCAAATGAATTTTCCTGATATACGTCATTTCATCGCTGCTGTCATGGTAAAATTGTGCAGTATGGTGTGACATGACTTTCAGTTTTAAAGAGAATAACACACAAGAAAGGTTTGGAGCTAAAATCCTTTGTCGATATCAAAAATTGTGAGCAATATTTCAATAGCCTCAACCTATCAAACAAATTCTTCGAAATCCCAACGTGTTTTAATTTCATCACTGCGTCCAATGGACCTCCCAATGTGGTCATCTGTCCATGTTTGGCAGATTACCCATATTGGAAGAAGTACTAAACTCACATTCCCTTGAAATAACACCTCGACCGAGGGGTTTGACATGGAATATCACATTGACCATGTGTGCGCCCAAAACTGTCCTCAGGAATATATGTTTTTCAGGTCCTTGGCTCGGTACTGGCCCCAGTCAGGTATTGATTGGCGGCATATATGGGCTAATCACACTCTCACCTTTTCCTAAGGCGTGGAGATTGTGGGCTGCCTGTACAGGCAATAATTTCTGAGGGTGTTCAATTAACAAAAAAGATGATTCGTATCATCACAAAGATTGATTTCAGAGAGTCGTGGCAGGACAGCATTTAAAACTTTGAAACTGTTGACTTTGCCCAGTCTCTAAAAAATTTTAGAAACATATCTTGTTCTGTTTGTCTAAATGTGTCCTAACCAGGGACGTGACATACACGGGTATGAGAACTAAGCAGAGATAACTACCGACTGGAAGTACACAGAACGGTGGGTTTATGAGTATTTTGCCTTCGCAGGCAGGTGTTAATTTCATCAACAGATTGCCAAAATCTTATTACAAACCAACCCAAGTCGTCAGAACTCGTCTTTAGCGCTTCCCGGTGGTCAATGCATTCTACAGCCTTGACGAGTTTCTCGGCGTTTAACAACTGGGAGACCGCCCAATTCGATGTCTGACTCCAGCGCTGAATGGGTTGAGATTAGCGATAAATGACTGAGACTGGAATGCATGACAAATAGTAAAGTTTGGACGATGAGGTAACTTGGTATACGAGTCTAAAATTTTTATACTTACTTCTAGAAGTAAGCTATACAATATGTAAATTATGTACGAGCAATTTAAAGATTTGATTTGATTTGTATGTCTGTGAGCTCTTAGAGCCTCAGAGTTGTGTGCTATAAACGAGTCTCTACCATAAAATTGATTTCTGAAATCAGAGCCTTTGGAAAAAGGCTCTGAAAAATGGTTGTGGATTGTGTTTTTTTGAAATGATTGTGCGCCTTTGGGAAAAAAGGGGCACTTTTAAAAAAGCAATGGGTAAAATAGTGATCAAGAACCTTGGAATTTAATACTTTATCGTTTTAAAATTATTTTACACAAGTGGTTGTTAACAAACTAAAAAAATCATATAATTCAACTTTTTTCGATAGACATACAAGTTTGAACATTAAGAATGTCATTGCTCAAAACATCGCTCCTTAATGAAGGTGTTAATGCCTAAAATAAAAAAATTAAGTTAGATTGTTGTGTAACGAGACAATACACTTCAATACTCTTTATTTATTATGATCTGGTTTCCACTTCCCTCACTTGCTAAGTTTTTTTAAACGTTCCCTGTCCCCTTAAAATTCATTGTATTCCCAGTTTTCAATGTGCATATTAATCTCGTATTCTTCAAACAATTGAATATTTTTTTTCAAATTTTACATTGTAGTCACATATTTTTCTCTAAAAGTAAAAAAAACAAATCAATTTTAGCCTGGGAATAATTTTAACTGGATGTTTTATTGTGCTATTAGTTTCTGTTTTCAACCACGAATAATTGAAAATCGTATTGCATAAAAATTCGAATAAAATAGCATGGGAATAACATACACTTTAAAATTATTTTTTCTTTGTTACATTTGGGTTTTGGGTTACAAAAAAACCTATTCTGTAAATAGAAGAAGGCTACTGATTGGAAAAAAAACTCTTTTAATACTCTAAACGTTTAATGTTACCTAATAAAAGTAATAGCACATTGTTGGAATATGAGGGAGGGACATAGAAACTTAAGTGTTTACACCTGCCCTGAATATTGTAGCATTTTCAGTGATTCTGGCTTCATACACGTGCTCCATTGTTCGTGAAACAATACAACTTTGTTCAGAGTTCGGGCGGTTACGGCTTCCTAATTTTGTGTGGGATGGATGAATTACTTAGGACATGAATAAAATGCGCATGCTTGTATATCAGGATGTAATTAAAAAAATTTAATTTTTCTTTTCAAAATTCTATTAATACTAAGTACCAAATTAACCTAAACAACATAATTTTAAATTTTTTAAGTTTATAACAAACGGGAGACACAAAATAAGAATAGTATTATATAAATTATCTACATACGTGCCATTGAATACGGTAGATAGAACTTTATTTTTAATAATAATTTTAATCTGGTAACTAATTCACCACCAAATAAAAAAATTATATCTTAAACGATATTTGGGTAACAAAGGGCAGCATTTATGTAGCAATGTAATAAAAACATCTTCAATCCTCTTTCCCTGATTAACACTCACGTACCAAAAAGATATCCTGTAAACAATTATAATTTTAAATTTTCGTATTTAACACAAACGGAGTAAAAAATAAGTAATGAGAATTAAAAAATGAGCTTCATTGGGACCATTAATACGACAGATATAACTTTATCTTAATAATAAAAACACCATAACTAATTTTGGGAAAATAAAATAATTAATTTAAACCGTTTTTTGGGGAAATTTGGGCATGTTTT
>NW_025787234.1:0-15742 GCF_021130785.1 Homalodisca vitripennis
ACTGTTGTGAGATTTCTTGCATCCAATTACAGTCAATATACCTCCACTATTCCTACACCCATAGTAAAAAAGTCTGGATTGAAATATGTGTTTTACTCAATATATTAATTTTTACAATATGTGATACACAAAGTCTTCGCTGCAAAGTGCTCTTTCTCTATGTGAATTTCCAAATATGGGAGTTAATGATACCCGTTGTAATTATCAGTAACTGAAGTCCGATTATAAATTTATTTCAAACCCTAAAGACGTTTGTTTTAACTAATATTGAGATGTTACAGCACACCAATATTTGTAAAACATTGAAACAAATCGTAGTTTTTTTTAGCACATCTGTTTCCGGTTTTGAAAAAAATTGGGGTACTTAATAAAGGTTTATCATAATCATGCAATTTATCTAATTTAAAAATGATTAATTTTCCTGTCCCCAGAATAATGGTTGTGTTTGTTGTTATCAAAGCACTGTAGGCGTGAGAGTTTTTTAAAGTTTGCGATAGAATATGTTTCCAAAGGTGCAAATAAGTTGTTGTGGAATTGAATTTTGGGAAAACGAAACTATCGTCAAATGTAACAATAAACAAGGGCTAATAAAAACGTCTGCCAGGAGCAACTAAACACTGTCCACAAGTTCTTGAAAACTTATTCCCCCTACGACCCAATAAATATTAATTAGCGATTAATTATTAGATGGAACACAGAATTTTGTTAAAAGGATAATTAATACTTTTTAAAAATTATGTTCATCTGTAACCAAAGAGTAATTACCAGACCTAATTTACATAAACCCCATGATATATTGCTTGTAAATAAATGAAGGGCAGTTAAGAAACACCCTCTGTTGACCGAGTTTTGGGACAGGTAACCACCAAATGAAATGTGTAATTAGTTCATTTGTTTGGACAAGCACAACGACTTTTTTACAATCAATCTGATCGACTGACCCTAATTTGTATTTACTGGAGATAACGCTGATCCAAATCATAATTGAAGACGAGTATTCGCATAAGTTTACCAGACCCGAAATTGTAGTGCGACCAATGCAACATTATAATCAATCATTAATAAAAAATGTAAATGTTTTGTGGGTACCTTGTAATGTTAATGGATAATTATATAAAATATCAAATGTTATTACTCATTAAAGTTTTGTATATTTATGGCTGCATAAAAAATAGATGGGAACACAGGTAATATGTGTAACTGGCTTTTTATGTCATGTATATATTAGATTATTAAAGATTTACAAATAGCGAGTATTTATATTGAAAGACTCCTCCTTCTGCGCATTAAGTGCATTAAAATTAAGCAGATTCAAAGATGTAGGTCAACGTTTTACTTGCTGTGATATATTTTTTTTAGAATTGTTATGAGAAATTTAACTTCGCTTTATCAAACACACAATTGATAAGAAATCGAAATGTATTAAAAATATTATCAAAAATACTTTATTATTGGCATTAAAGAGAAATATTTTCCTATGCATGAAACACTTACTACATCACGTCAGCAATTAAGTGTCTTTTACATATTAAATTTTTAAATCAGTATTATATACATATTCTTATCAGTTGGAACTTTTAATTTTAATATATGTAACGTTCTTTAACCACCTTCATGTAAACTGTGTCTGTATAAATAACCCCTTTTACAACTGAAAAATATCCCAAACAAACTATCTGCATGAACTGCAGTGTTATTTATTATAAATAACCTTAAATAGATTTATGTTATAAAATATACATAGACTTGTATTAAAAAATTCTTGTTGAAAAATAGTAAAAATGAGACTTTGTATTTGTAACTGATTTTTTCAGTATTATATATTTTTTTTAAATAACTAACGTCAGTAAAGCTTAACAAAAACTGATTTCTTATAAATAGCATAAATAATATAATTAAGGTCCGTAATTTATTTTAAATTACCAAGAACAATTCAAGATAATAACAATATACAAGGTCAACCCCCTTATAATTATATTTCTAAGCATTACATATGTAACTGTAACTAATTGTAGAGAGACAAAACATTTATGGGAATTTACATTTTACGAGTTGGAATCCAGGACGTAATCTGAACTGAAAATTGAATGCGCGAATGGAATGGTGGATGTTTATGTATTCCAACACATATTTTGCAGAGCCCATAAAAAAGCGACGACCGAACAAGAAGACCTGCCATAACTAAAACACAACCCTTCTACACAAACTGATTTCCGATAATTGGGCATTGCTATGAAAAAGATTTTATAAAAATGAAGTGAAATATTTTTCCACCATTGACAATAACCGCTCTATCGTAATGTTTTGTAGACGGAGATTGTGGGCCTATTAATCCTCATTAGCACCGTACTTTGAAAATATAACTATCCATATGCAGATTTATGAAAATATAATGGCAAAAAATGTTAACAATATATATGTATACCAAATGTAACAATTTAAATAATGCATATAATTGCATTAGGTTTATTTAAGTATTAGGTGGTATTTTTTTATGTTTATTGTAGGTTAGAATATAACTTATTTTATTTTACTCCAACAAATTATCAACAAAAATATAATCTGGAATATTCAGTAAATAGTAACACCATGATAATTATCTATGTTGAAACTAAAATGAAATAAATAAACTTCATAGACTGAATATTCCAAGACGATTTTCTGGTCTTTCAAATCTACTGAATATTATCACACTAAATAAAAGCAACCGTATGTTTACCTCATAGTAAAGACACGAATCTTTCAAGTATTTTTACGGAGTTTACATGTTCTAAAAGATCCAAAACTTTTTACATAGTTTTCTCATACAATTAAAATGTACGTACAGACAACGGAGTTTCTAAGTGATAGTGGTTTTTTTAAGTTAAGTTGGGTAACTAGGATTTTGGTACGTTTTGTGTCATCGTTACAAAAATATAAGTTAGAAACAAGTAACTACAGAAATTATTAATATTTTTGTGGTGGATTACCTACCCAGTTGCTATACCCTTCTAGTCGTAAAATAAAAAACTTTAAACACAAAACTTAAAGTTTAACACAACATATTCGATATAGGGTGGTACAGTAAAAAGTATTATGTGTTGACATTTTTTAATATATGACTTCTAGTGCCGCTTAATAGTGCCAAAAGTGTTTACCTATTGATATATCTAATTGTGAGTTAGGATTAGTACTGGCGTAGAAGGCCACATTCACTACAAGAGATAATAGTTGTATTGGTGCTGACAATTCCAATATATTGACTCTGTGCGCGCTTTGTAGCCTAAATGGTAATATTGTATACTATATGTCTAAGATTAATAACTGGGTTATTTTTGTCACATACGATACCGAAGGTACAGTAAATGAGTGATTGGTGGACAATTCCAATGTAATGAATCGTGGCGCGCCCGCTTGGTAGCCTAAATGGTAATATTGTATACTATAAGCTAGATTTAAAAACTGGTTATTTGGCACATACGATACCAAGTGGTACAGTAAATAGGTGAAAAAAATTGGTGACCACTTCCAATGTATGAATCTGCCCCGCTTGGTAGCCTAAGTACGAATTAATAACCGGTACGCATTAGTTCAATCGACTAGCCGAATAATATTGTAACTACTATGTTAAAATGGTTGAGGTGGAAGAGTTAAATGAATGAACAATAGCTGATTCGCCTAAATCGGCCTTATTTGTTTCAATTGATCATTAGAAACTGAAGATGGGTTTGAAATTTGTATACTACAACACGAGTTATTTAAAATAGCTTGTGCTGTATTCAAGTGTGTACTCGGACAATACATATAACCATCTGCATATGGATAATTAAAACATATTTTTTTTACCAACCATTGTTTTTGAAGTAGAAAATCAATAAAACAATGAGTGCTCAACCAATCATTGTTTAATTAGTCGTAACTCTTGTTTTCATGTCATCGTGGTACAAAAAGCACCATTTTTGTATGTGTGAATAGAACATATACAATGAATACTCGGGTAACAGAAAAGCAGAACATGGAGGCCGTTACACTTTTTGTGCTTCGTACGTCATCATAAGTGAATTCCTCTAAACGATTTGGGTTATTTAGTTTAAGTTTGCCGATTTGTCATTCAATACCTTACAAATTGCTAATTCAATGCTAAATAATCTAAGCGATTATCTTTATAAACCAAGTTGCGAAAAATAATTTGGTCACAATAACAAGTAGAGTTTTGAAGAATCAAGTAAGCCCTTATTATTTTCATTGTCCTATATTCTCAAAAATATTGAATTGTGGCCATTTCATATTATGGGATGAAGTTATATAAAAAGATAATAAGTTCAATTCAATACTTTGAGAAATATATGGACAAGATAAAAATAATGGCAGTACTTGATCTTAAAATCTAATCCTATTTTTTGTTTTAGTGACCAATTAAGTGTAAGTCCCAGTAAATATAAATAGTAATAGAAAAATAATGACAATTGTATTTTACCAAAAAGGAAATGATTGGTTTGTTTAAATCTGTTTTTCCCGTTTGTATCCAAACACACAGTTCGTATTAACATAACTGAATGGATATTGTATTTAATATAAGTTCTCTTCAACTAACAAAATTCGTATCAGAAAGTGACTCCAGAAGAATAGACCCACTGGGCCCGTGACCCTTTCTAGACCAGTTTGTCTCCCCTACCCTTTTGAACCTACTGACCCTAGAACACTTAATAGGTCCGTTGTAGCCGAAAGCAAAGGGAAAGAGGCAAGTGAATTTGTACACACAATTGTCGAATTCATGATTAAACCTACCCAGAATGAATTAACTTCTCAAGTTGGTACATGTTCATGAATCGGACTAAATATTTAGCGCATTGCAGCTCAATACAATGAGTCGTTCACGGCGCGGAATCAGATTCAGATAGACAGAATCGCTAGAATGTAGTTGTAAGTAACGGGAATAACCACTATGTCATCATTACAGTACTAGCCATCGAATTTGAATTGTAAAATAAATACGTTATGAATTTTTTTGAAATATATTAACTGTGACTTATTTAATAACCATGAGTATAGAATCATATGTACTATTTAATCTGAATTTTTCACAAATGTTATAATTACAGATTATTTTTGGATCTATGACATACAAACACATTCGATTTTTGGTGAAAAAAGGTTATGTCCATCTTGAAAAAAAGCTGATATGAAATATTGCCAAAGGGCTGTTTAAGATTCTTCAACTACAGTTAAGTTAGTTAATAGATGGAGTGAAACTGCCCCTGAGTAACACGTGGTTATTAATAAACAGCGTGTTTAAAAACTTAAACACTCACATACGAATAAACATTGAAACTTTTAAAACCTAGTGGATGCAGCAGATGACATACAGAACAAATGCAAATCCACAACAAGTCACAATCAAGAGTTTCAAGGCTTTAGATTGATACCACTTTAAGTTATAAGAACACAATAAAATTATTAGATCCAAAAATCTGCGGTATAAAAATCACGAAATATTATACCAATTAATATAGAGATTATATCCACGTCATCCTACTAGATAAATAGACATTTTTAGTAGCAGGTTATAATATATTAATATTGACCTTTAAGACTTTGTTTCAGTTTCACTATAAAGTTTGTGTGAAAGTGATGATATAAAAACTAAGAAATTATCATTTAATTTAAAAACAAAATAATATTAAACGATGGCCTTGTGATAATATATCATTCATGGTACAACTTTACCAATTGAGTATTTCGAACCCCTATGCTTTTCTCTCCATTTTTGTGTGTGAAGAATTGACCTTTCATTTTGAATTTAATAACTCGTGTATGTACTTACGTCAGACTCAATATGTAAAAAAGTTACCAAAAACACATTGATCATTAGTAAAACATACATACATAATAATCACTTTTAAGATCGCATTCCAGCTACAATTGTGTATGAAAAAATCAATTATAATACTTATTATCAAATTTGTTGTTTGTTACCGACAATAATAAAAGGTTTGAAGTGCATACACAAATATTAATCATTACTTGTCAACTTACAGTTATGTAATGTGTATTATTATAGAGCGCCCATAAAAACCAAAAGAAACTAATAATGATATTGAATACTGGTAATCAAAAATTTGTTTTCATTTATAAAACTTTCATTTTGATGCTAGCAGTTTTTGATGTGTATATATAAATGTATAAATTTTTTCGTATCTACTAACTGACCTTCTAAACCGATTGTTACTGTAGAGTTTATCAGTCCATGTTTACCCGTCTATACCATGTTTTATTCGTTATTGCTTACGATACCGGTTCTTAATAAAAATATACTTAAAAACCCTGTTGACGTAATCTTTCCAATCCTGTTCACAAGGACCTCAAGAAGCTAAAAACATGGGTATAGTACTGCAGTTTGGAGATAAATTAATTTGGACCAATGAACTACATCCCCCTAGGTAACATATATAGAACCTTCAGGTTCTCCTTAAGAGCACATATGTTAAATGTATTAGTAACAAATGGAAGACTTTTACAACACACACGCACACAATGTTAACATGAAGCTTAACAGATAAACGCACAGTAACTAGAACTAATAGTTGTTTTAATTATCTTCCTAAAAGATTTCTTGAGAAGAAGTGGTTTTTAAAATAAATTGGTGACACCTTAATACGTCTGTTTCCCAACAATAAGAAAGTTGTCTGAACCCAGGGATTCACTGGTTTAATCAGTAGCTTTTGTCATTGAAATATATACCTAAAATATTTCTAGAGAACTGTGTGGTTTTGAGAAATACTTTATGGACTGTGCCTCAATATGTCGTTGCTATAAAAGAAGAAAATTTGCTAAGGACAGCCTTGACAAACATCACTGAGATCAATAGCATCTTGTATTACATGAAAAATATTCCTAAAAGATTTATTGGAAAAGCTTGGTTTTGTAAATCCTCCCTTTATGTGATTGCTCAATATGTCGTTCAATAAAGAAGAAAAGTATGCTAAGCCCCTACGCATCACTGGAAGTAAATAGTGGCTTTTATTAATTGAAAATATATTCCTAAAAAGATTTCAATGAGGAAGCGTGGTTTTGGTAAATAAGACGTTATGGATGCCTCAATATTTCGTTCAACAGTAGAAGAAAAAGTTGCTAAGGCCCTGAGGCTTCACTGAGGAATCGGAATAGCATGTGTTATTTGGAAACATAATTCCACATCGAGTGCCTAGATTCGGTGAGAGAATTGAAAATATCGTTTTCGTCTATGCAACCGCTGTAGCCTCAGATATAGCAAATTTGCTACTTTGGCTAGGGAGCTTGTTACTTGGTGTGTTCTAATGTCTTTCTTAGGCGATGTTAGTTGTTGTTCTTAGAAACAACGTAAATACTCATATTTTTACCTAAATACTCAGTGACTATAAAAAATACATCTCCTTATTTTTTTTGGACCAACGAGTGCACAGTGCATCTTTACTAAAAGTAGTTTAAACAATAATTTATGTTTCAGTATATAAATACTTTATTGAACAAAATCGGACACGAGTAAAAAAGTCCAAAAAAAAGAGTTTAATATAATTAGTCAAAATGAATAAACTCTTAGATTGAATTAATTCTTAATATAAACACATATTTGGTACAAAAAAGTAGTTAAGTAATTACTTTTATGAATATAGGTTATGGAGCGAAATAATTCAACACACGTGATTGGAAATTGGATGATAAATTACAGATATTAGAAAACAAATTAATTACTTTTACGTATGTGTTATTCGATAAATGTGAACAATAAAATTTACAATTGTTATAAAGAATAACTAATAAGTTGCTGCACATTGGGTTTTGTAATATCTGTAATTATCGTTGTCATCATCTATCTTTACCCCACAAAAGATCGAATAAAGAAACAGGACTGGTAATAAATTAATTTAAAAGTGGCACTACCCACTTTTCAGCTACGAAACCAGGCTGTAATTCCACTATTGTAACATATTAAATAATTGTGTTAAATAAGTTAATCAACAATGTTTCTTGTATAAAGGTAAATGAGAGCAAAATCGATCTAATTTACATGAGAATATCCCGTTTGTAACGGTCATTGAGGAAGAGCCGTAACCGCGGTATAGCCTAAATAAAAACGACTGGTGATGTTACCCTTGGGGGATGTCTCGTAGAACGTGCGGGACGTCTAGGTCCTCTGCTAGGGCAGCGTGGGAGTCCATGAACAACCAAAGAAGTCATGGGTAGGTCTTGTAGATGGAGAGCGGTTTGACAACAAGGGGGAAATGATTCACTCCAATAGGGTAAATAAAGTAACTATATTGACTTGAAATACATAAAAAACAAAATAGAGCAGTATAAACGTAGAAACTGTTCATTTAATGGGGGTGGAATGCGGGCATGCAGCGATTGTCCAGTAACGACCGCCTTCGGGAAGAGAATAAAGATCCGCGACTGACTTATCTTTACTTTGAGATGAGTCGAACGGGTCTGCGATGTCGGTGACGTCAACTCGTTGTCCAGTAAACACACACCATCCCTTTAACTAAGAGAAATAATTACTTGAACCATTATTCCCCCGCCCCCAAAAAAGGAGACATTATTTGACCCAATAAAAAAAGAAAAAAGAAGAACGTTATGATTGAAGAAAATTTTACCATGTCGTAATTAAACTATACCTGAGTCAATGTTATCCATTAAATAATAGCTAAATATAGTAATAGAAAATGGAGTTATAAGTACACTCAGGAGATTATGACTAAACATAAGGTAAAACAAAACCCAAACTTATTTACAGGACGGGTTTACAATACCTGACGGGGTTTTCACTTTGACCCCACTCGAACAGTGATGTCAGAGCTAGGTAACACATTCTTGAGTAAACTCTACCTAGGGGCCAAGGTTAGAGGCTCACTATTGCAAGAGAACATTTTAATACTAGGTCCATTATCCTTTACATTTGTTAAGTGTGTTCAGTCCATTTTGGGCTGTTTGAATTTTGCGAGTGGTGAGGTAGTCTTTCTTCCCAGCTCTTCCAGAAGTGGGTTGAGTGTCTCGAGACTCAAGTTGTCCAACTAGATATAAGAATTGAGTGGCTCGGAATTGATGTCTCTCTTCTGGACGTGACATCGAAAAAATAAGATCTCCAGAGATGGAAATGGCCCTGGAGTCAAGTAGTTGAAGACGTCGTCAGGTGATTACGGAAGTGTGCGCAGAGTCGGTGTCCTGGAGTTCAGAACAGCTTACGATGCGGGCATAAGTAATGTCCGAGAATATCTTCTGAATTGAAGTGTGTTGGTAATATTGTATTATTCAACTTCAGATGATGCTTGGTTAACTGTCACTGCAGCTTCCCAGAGACCACCGAAAGTCGGGAGTCACAGGGTGGAATGAAGTTCCAATGTGATTTCGTTCTTGGCTACTTGGTGTCTGTGAGATCAGTTGGTCGTGGAGTTTCTTGAGTAGAGAAGTAAACTTCTTGAAAGCTGACGAGCAGCACCAAAAAATGAAGTAGCGGCCTTGATCAGAAATATATGTTGCGGCATAAACCGGTACTTCTAGCAATGAAAACCTGTCGATTGCGGCTAGACAAGATTCAGTATTGAGAGAAATGGACGAGTATCTAGAATGAACACAAGCCTTGACAGTCATAGCATACACACAAAGATGCAATGAATGCATTTAGACAATTTTGCGTTTCTTCTAGTACTTACTTTAAACGAAGAAAGGGACCAGCAAAATCCAATACCAACGTTTTGGTGAAAGCATCGCTGTTTTGCTTGTAAGTCTAGAGGTTGGGCACGTCTGCCATTAGGGGTAGTATGTGTGGGTTTTGCTTTCATTCTAAAGCAAGTGAGAACATCGAAAAAAAATGCTTTTTCGGGATGAGATTTCTCGCAACCATGAATTCCAAGTAGCGGCGTTGAATTAGAAGATTGAACTATTTTGGTACCACCATTGAAGAGAGTACAGGTGATAGTGATCACACCAATAGAGTAGCGAAGTGAACATTGAGAAGGTAATTCAAGAACAGGGGTGCGTATACGAAGACGTCAGTGCAAGGGAGAAAACTTCAGTCTACCCCTAACCCCCCACCATGATGGGTATCATAAGATAGAAAATGGTGTGAGTTTTCTTATCGAAGGAGAGCATGGCTTTCCCTTGAATGTGACTGCTTTTATTTACTTGGAGAATAGTGTTGCTTTTTGAACTGAGTTTTTACACATTGAGCAAGGGCTTTCGGTTCGTTCAATTACAGAAAAAGGACCAAAACGATTAGCAGACTGTTCTGGATCGGATGTTATGGAATGTAATCTAAGTACATAACTCAATTGCATTATATGAGTTTAGTGAGTGAAGGAAAATCTCTTTATCCACTCAGTACAGATCGTTTGGTGGTATAACGTTAGTTGTTAGTGTAGTGCAAAATGGTGGTTTTCCTGAATCATCAATTAACTTCAGAGGAGCTTTATTCCAGGTGATACAGGGCCAAGAGGAAATTACATTATAGTAAATAAGATGGTCCAAGCCACCAAAGCCGGGTGAAATCAAGTTAAAGCCAGAGTGGCATCAGACACTCTAGTGCCGACAATCTGCGGGATTGTTGTCTCCTGAAAAGTGACGATCCAAACATCAATAGACGTGATTTTCGTGATACTGTTACAAACACGGTTTGAAACGAAAGTTTCTAGAAGGTGCGGAGGTGTTCTTATCCAACCAAGAACCATTCATTGAGTCCTGTGAATAAAAAGATATCTGATATCTGTATTTTGGGGATAAGTCTTCTGGATAGCTTTGAACCATTGGGATTGGTATTATCAACGCTGGCGCAAAATTACCAAGTGCTGGGTATCGTTATTGGGTATGAAAGTGGAGCAAACTTTGGTGTTTTAGAGAATGCAATAGGCTACATCCGGTAGTTTTGTATTCACATGTCGACACATAGATACAATCCCGAGCACATGCCTTTTCTGGAGAAGAGTCTTAAAACCTATGAGTTGGAGCGGATATGTAACGTTCTGAGGAAAGTAGTCGGAGGGATATTTATTGATGACATAAGTTGAAGTCTTTGACAAATTTATCCCAAACAATGTGTAGAATGTTTTGGGAGTAGGGATTCGTGATTCCCAGTCAAATTTTTCCCAACCCATATTTGCTGAAGGCCAAGTGTATTTTAAAGTGTGAAGAAAACAGTGGACTGATTAAACCGTTAGTGACATCATACACTCATGGTGCAACTACTTGAGATAAGACATTTCGTTTGGGTCGTGAGTTATTTATTATACAGGTGCAATAGCGTAGTGAAAACAATCCGTGTAATGGGTCCGCAATCAAGTCCATGAAGTACTTTGATGGAGTGAATGGATCCCAGGTGATGTGGTCCTTTCTCTGTGGTCATAAGGTGGATGGTGTTGAGAACGGAAACACTTGAACAATTGCCCATTTGGTGAGAGTTCGAAACACCCTAGAAAAAACTCATAGTTTATTGAGTACAACAAACCATTAGAAGGGCTGCGTAGGTTCCGAAGAGTGCACCAAAGACGAAGACATCGTGATGTAGCCATGACGAGTTTATAAGCACACTTCTGCAGCATTTTGGGGTAGATTAGGACACATTCTGTCGATAACAAGTTGCTTCAAAGTTCGAAGGGCGATGAAAGAGGGCTTGATTGAGGAGACCAAAAGTTAAATCGTTTGAAGTTCCCATTCTTGACAAGTGGCCAGAAGGGTCAAGAGAACGCCAAAGACAAATTGTTGGAATTTGCTGGTGCCAGAAGGAGCAACTTTTATGGCTCGATACATTTGTGTTTTAGTATCGCATGTCAGATGCGATGGGGTAGCAATCGAAACAAGTAGATAACAGTTTATCCGATGTCGGCTTTGGATGCATGGGTCCAGTCAACAGTCAGATTATTAAGAGTACTGAGTTCGTGTCACTTGACTTCAGAGGCGTTAAAGACAACTCGAAGAGGTGAAGATGAGATTAATGATTCTTTTAGGCAACTCCGTGATTGTGTGAGGACATATGGAGGAGGTGCTGATGGTGGGCGATGACCACATGTGACCTAAGGTTCAACATAGTTATTGTAATTGGTCTTAATAATGAGCCGAGATTTCCTCCCGGCTTTCTTTTCAAGCCGTCTTATCCCTTGTTGGAGATACTTGCGTGAATAGCTAGTTTCTCGTGTTGTGTGTAGCCAAATGTCAGAGGGGACTCCAATTTTGAAGGGTAATGTGTGAGGCAACATATACGTCCGGTTTTCGTCTCTAGAGAGTGTGGTTGATTGATTATGATCATCACATAACTGATCCGCGGGACTGAAGGGTTTTTTTGGAAAATTGATTTCTTCCAATTTCCCAGGAATGTTCAAAGGAGTCGATCAGTGCCTTAGGAGACGATGAAACAAAGAGATAGTTTCGTTTGTGATAAGGTGATTCCATGGGGACAACGCCCATGAGAACCCAACCAAATATTGTGTGCAGCGCGGTTTAGCTGCCCTTTGATGAACGGAAAGATTCAATGGTAAGCATGTCTTTTGAAAGCCTTGATGCTCCAAAGAGAATTTTCAACTTTAGCCGGATGATTAAAGGTCAGGGGTCTGCAAGAATCAAAGAACGTCGAATCTCTGCCTTATAGAGATTCTGAAATCGGGGGCTGTATGGAAGATTAAGATGCTTAACTTAGAAATGTATAACTGGCATCCAACTGTAGTTGGAGGAACGTCGCTGTTTGTAGCGAGAGGCTAAGTTTGCAAGTAACCTGAGGCCTTATGTGTTTAATTCCACATTGTTGACCAATGTGCCTTGAAATGTTAACATACACCTTTAGATAGATTAAGTCTTAAAGTCCACTGAGCCAAATGATATGAGCTATGACAAAGTTAGATTCTGAACTTACCTTCCTCAATTACCAGCATCTGCACTTATGCCAATGACCTAAATCGTTCTTGAATGAGTACTTTAGCGGTGCCTAACATAAGCAACATTTCTTGTTTTAGTACGCTGAGACTGACATTGACAGTGTTAGAAAAAACGGGTGTGCGGTTGTCTGAGGTGTAGTCTGCTGCGGCGGAAAGCTCCGACTACAGAGGGGTTTGACCCAGTTGTAGAGATTAGAGAGGTGAGTTGGTGCGTCTGCGATGACGGTCGGCGGAGTGTATGACCCGCATTTGTCAGTGGAGTAAGAGAGTGTGAAGGTTTCTTACTTTTACAAAATCACCAACTCTCGCATATGAAGTACAAACGCATACCACAAGGTTTATACCCAAGACATTGAAATCATCGTTTAAATGGGAGCTCACATGAAATATAAACGTTCATGTAATGGGCAAATGCAAAAACTGGTTCACAGCGGTAAAAGTTGATGGTTATTTTTACTACATATGACACTGAGAGGCAGGGCGAACAAGGCGACGAGTAAAGTCTTCTCTGAATGTGAAACACCGAGTTTTGTTGAGCTGATAACAAACGCCTTGCGGGGTGTGAGGGGGAAGGGGTGCGGGTGGACTAGACGAAACTACACTAGCTTTGTTGTGTGTTTCTTTGGTGAGTTTCATAGACGGTACAAACTGAGCGCCGGAAAGAAACTCCATAAGGTCTTCCAATATAGGGAAAACTGTTTGTGATTTCACTTCTAATTCAAACGCTTTTCTAGTATTAATTGTCAAATGAGTCTTAAAGCTAGTTTGTGCAAGAGCATAAAACGCCTACAAGTCACTGATATTAAGACTTTTTCAATGCTTGTGAACATTTATGTGAAACATCATCTACTATCTGTCTTAAGGCTACTTAAGATTAGGGGTCCTTTAACAGTTTGTTGATCAAGTATTATAATAAGATAAAAACAAGCTAGGATGGCGTGGATTAGTGTGTAAGCTGATCCCACTATAGTGCTCAAAGTGGCTATGGGAGTGATGAGTTAGCTGGATCAAAATGGGTATGGTCTTCAACAATGTCACAAGAGTCATTGTGCTTCCAGTAAGCTTTTTAAATAACCTATACTTTTCAATAGGGTGGCCAATGAGGGTTAATTGTTGGATTAAAAATTAAACATACAGAGAAACTTGAAGTAAATTTAAACTAGCTGCTAGAACATGTCCACCAAACATACTTATATCTATTTTGCGGAAGCTTAAGTATTTTACAAGTGATGATTGTTGAGAGAGTCTACATCTGACAGTTTTAGTCATATTGTTATCTACACATAACAATCATAGTGTGGCTTTACATTTTAAAATAGTACATGGTATCAAACAAACTTGCGTTGAAGGCGGAACTAGTATTCTACAGTGACCATTGGGGTCCATCTAAATTCAAGATTAAGATTATCCATCTGCTTCTGAAAGGGCTTCAAAGTCTGAGTACAAAGACTTTAAATTTGAATACCTAGCGACAAAATCATGTAGTTTCACCTGTAAGTTCCTTGATTAAATCAAAACAACAGTCTGTAACTTTTGAAAAAACCATTCTCTCGCTCTTTTTCACACATTGTTCTAGTATTTTAGAATCCAAAATTTTCAAACACTAAATAAATACAAAATTATGAAATACACACTACAGCAGACAGAATCCTTATATTACTAAATTAACCGTGCATACAAACAAATTTAGTAAAACCTGACAAAAATAAACCAAGTAATCTTCAAACAAAACATGTGCCATAGAAATGAATATTAGATAGTTGAGTGATTAAGTAAATAAGAATGATTCCCCTCAGTTGATAGAAAATTATTATATTTAAAAATAGAAAACAGCTGACAGAATAAGTTGCTCAAAAATAGATAATGGAGCTTCCGGACGGCGAGACAGAAATACTCGATTCAGCTGAGCGACAATCACAATAGCGGGCCGAAAAGCAGCGCACATCAATAAACATAACCCTGCAGTTCAGTACCTTCCTGTCCTGGCCTCTATATGTTCAGTTTCACGAAACTTAGCTTAAATGCTAATTATTTATTTTAAATGCTAATCAGGTATGTTATCATGTGTGCGTGGTTTTGAGTTAGAAATTGCATCAAATTATAAATGATAAAACATAGTGGACTGTTTTTTATGCATGAAACTGAAAGCGTTCGTAAAGGAGCCCAGCTGAACCGGCTGCGAAGGACCAAATTTAACGGTCTTTGAGGAAGAGCCGTAACCCGCGGTAATAGCCGAAATAAAAACGACTGTTGATGTACCTTGGTGGAGTCCTCGTAGAACTGAGGGTTCGATCGAGTGTCCACGGCAAGTGCCAGCGAGTGGAGTCCAGTATCACCAGAAGATCTTGGTTAGGTCTATGTATAAGGAGAGTCGGTGGACAACAAGGGGGACTTGGATTCACTCCAAGAGGGTAAATAAAGTAACTATATTGGACTTGAAATACATAAAAACAAAATAGAGGCTGTATAAACGAGAAACGTGATCCATTGTATATGTGGTGGAATGCTGGCCAGCATCTTTTGTCCAATACGCCGCCTTGCGGAGAGAATAAAGAGCCGCGTCCTTCTTAACTTGAAGGGGTTTTGTGAGTAAGGGGCTGCGAGTCTGTGACGTTCATCTCCGGGCCAGTAACAACACCATCCGTTAACTAATGAAATAAGTACTGAACACCGTTATTTGGTTTTATATATCAGCTAATGCTTCGATCGCTGGTGACCCTTGTTTTTTTATAAACCATCCATTAGCGTTCTTTTCTAGTAATAAAAGCTTATCTCGTTAAGTCGTTGGTGCATTTGTGTGAAAACATTCTCTGATAAGGAAAAATAAAGTTTTAGTATATATTAGGTTATCGTTATTAGTTTAGTGT
>NW_025787235.1:0-16075 GCF_021130785.1 Homalodisca vitripennis
TGGATCGCACTGTGATGTGACGAGAAGATCAATGCGATAGTAGATAAATATAAGTTATTGGACCACATTTCATCGCTCTATACCAAAACTTTATTAAGGCTATCACATTTTTCTTCAGAGGGCAGAATCCTGAAATTGCCGCCATTTTCAAAGACTCCGCCAATGGGGGGCTTCATTCATGGGGTGATTCATGAAGTCTTCTCCCCCCACTTCTACAGCACAATTGTACTAGTAAAAATAATGAAAAAATGTTATATAAACATAGGTCCGAAAACGCTTCGTTAGCGAGATACAGCTAGCGAAAGATTTCGCCTGAAGATCACTTGGTTAAAAGAGTTAAAATAAAGCCATACTGAATCCCCCCCCATTTGGAAAAGGGTTAATTAAGTAAAGAAATAATCGTGGATTCTTATGTAGTTTTTACCTGATAAAGGCTTAATAGAAACTAGGTTTCAGAACTGTACCTGTAGTAGTTTTTTGAGGGAATTCAGTGGTTTTAAAATTGCAAAAAAATTGGGGCACGAAAACAATGTTTTTTTAAGTTTGATGTTGACAATTAACTTTGTTAAATTGGTAATAAATACATAAAATCAACAAAACATTAATTAGTAGAGATATTTAATTCTGAGAAAATTGATTAGTACATTCACAAAGTCTAAAATAAAACAGAAATAAGTGCCAAGGCGAAAATAGCGATTTTTATTTCAGTATAATAAATTACTAGTTTTAAACCAATAAAATTAATCATGGCTTGTGGCCAACCGGTACTCATAACAGAGTAACGGCACTCTTTTTATAATTAAGAGTGTATCGAAAATGAAGGGCCTATATTCAATTATCAATAACATTTTGCAGCACGTTTGTGTCTATATTGCTTTTGTTTCGGCGTTTTCTTAATTTTTTCAGGTACTTCCTCTGTATCTGCAAGCGAGCCGAATACCATAATAATACGGGCAATTAATTCATCACGAGAATTCGCCCCACTTTTGTCTTGTAATACAATGTCTCTTCTCTCTCTCCATCCCCAGATGCAATAATCCAATGGAGATTACATCTGTGTTGGATTCTTGGTGGCCACACAGAGTGAGGCCCTCCACGACCAATCTCTCAGTGTCCAGGAAATGTGATGATTTGAAAGTAAGCAGAAACGGCACGTGAAAAGTGGGGAGGATGCTCCGTCATGCTGGAAGTGCAAATTTATTGAGGTCTGAGACATGTAAAGGGACACATTCGTCTAACAGCCGTGCGGCAACTCTTCTTGAAGGGAACATTGCAAATAGAACTCAGCATTTAGGGCGTAAATCCAGGTTAATAAGAAAGGGCGTCCAATTAGCCGATTGTGCAAAAGGCACCACACCAGACATTTAGACGCTAAAGTCGGTGTTGAAAGTTTCTGTTCCACTACCTCATGTGGATGTTTCTTGTCTGCACATGTAGGTGTATCTCTATTGTTGCAAGTTATTGAACACCCATCCCGCAGTGGAATTTGTGCCTCATCCGTAAAAAAAACCCCCACAAAAAAATATACGGCTTGTAGAGTTAGAATTAGTTAATATTCAAATAAGTTAGCCAAAAACACAATCAAGCGAAGGGAGACCATCCCTATCTAGCTGTAGATGTTGAACCTTTGTTTATGAAACGGATAAAAATTTGTTTCCCCGATTAAGTGTACCTTCCACACCGGTTGAATCTGCGAAACTCCTATCCCGCCCTAGGAAAATTACAATTCGTGTACTTACACCTGGACTGCCGATGAACAGCAATTAATAACGATAAAGCCTCATATATCATCTCTATCAAGTTGGACAGCTCGTTCATAATTGGTTCTAGTAACTGTGGTAGTGATCCTGTTTCCGAAGGAGTACGAAAAGTTTCCTGGAAATTTGTATTTGGTATCTGGAATCCCTCCCTATTAGGGTAACGTAGGTCATATTATTCTGACAGCAGCTCTAGCATATACCATTAACAGTAACCCAAAATAAAAACCATATCAGCCGTATTTCTCTGGATGTAAAATATAAGTAAGGCATTTTTTTCGCTGAATAAACAATCGAATTATAACTCACAGAAATAATTGCATTTTAAAATTAACACGATTCACAAGAAACCCGATCTCCTGCTGTAGCTTGCAAAAAACAACCCCCAAACCACATAATACACAGTTCTACACGTAACAGTACAGAATACACATTGTTGATCAGCTGTTATTCGTGCGTCTTAACCCACACTTAGAAACTTTAATAAAACAAAAAAACTGCATTTCGCGATGATTAGTAAACAGATAATGGGAAAATGTTTTGCTTCATTTTATTTTCGAAACATTTGATGTAATATTTTTTTATTTAACAAAAGAAATACAAGACGTAATAAAGACATGATAATTTTTATTTACATAAACAAACTTTATTTAAACAGTTAATCGTTGTTTTCTCCAATTTTAATCTCATCATTAAGGAAACAAAGACATTTTGTTTTTGTATTTATTTGTAACTAAAATAACCGATACGGTATTTCCTTTACTAGCTAGTAATGTGTTATACTGAATAAAATCCGCTTTTTTGGTACTTATTTCTTTCCTTGGTTTTATTTTTAGACTTTGATTATATCAATTTTTCTCAGAATTTTAAAATTCTTCTTCCAATTAATTGATGAGTTGTTGATATTTTATGTATTTATTACCAATTTAACAAATGTTATTGGGTACCAATCAAGCAATCTTAAAAAAAAACAACGTTGTCTCGTGCCCCAAGTTTTTTGCATTTTTAACCCTGAATTCCTCGTCAAAAAACTATTTTTTCTACAGGTACAGTTCTGAAAAACCTATTTTTATTAGCTTTATTCAGGTAAAAATCGACATAAGAATCCACTGATATTTTCTTACTTAATTAACCTTTTCCCAAAAGTTCAGTATGGCTTTATTTTTACCTTCTTTACCCAGGAATTCAGGCGAAATCTTTTTTCTCCGCGTAGCTGTAACTCGCTAACGATGGAGCGTTTTCGGACCTATGTTTAGTAATAACATTTTTTTCATTATTTTTACTAGTACAACAATGTGCTGTAGAAGTGGGGGGAGAACTTCATGAATCAACCCTGTATATCTTGGCGCAGTTAAATTACGTACATTTAAAAATTACAATATGTTAATGTTGTCCATGATTACATATTAGCTCATTAATATTACTTACGCAGAAATAAACAACCCAACTTTTAATTAATGAACCCCCATTATTGTAGCTCTACTATTCATTAGTCTGTAGTTAACGATTTCAAACTCAGGTAATTATTATTGGTTAATAGGTAAGGCAATGTAGATTCACATATTGGATTTTGAGCCTATGCTGCATGCCGTGGAACATCCAGCAGCAAGCGAGTAGGGGCTTGTATTGTTTAACGGGTCCGCGCGAAACGCAGTGCCCGAGATGGCGTCCTGTAGTGAACCCCTATTTGTGTATTATTGAAAGTTGGTTTTTCATTGGCTGCTAATTCTAGTAGTTTTGGAGCATTTGTGTTTGACGTTACATGTGTACCGAAAAGAAGATCTATACTCCAGGAATTTCACTCTCGTAGCTTATTGAAAGGTGAGTGTTTTTGTGGTGAGTTTCTATACTTATAGCCTTCCTTACTTTTTGAGGATAGTTATTGTTATGAGATGACAAATATCCATTTGGGTGGCAAATTGATACACAAAGCAGGGGGCGCATTGATACTGTGCAATCAACGTGCCTCAATATTGTAAAATACTAAAGTTTTGATGTTTTTCTTAAAGACAATAAGTGTGGTTCTAGACCATCTTATATTAAGAGAATAAGTGAATTGAGGTGCGTAACCTCAAATTAACAGCTTTAACAATTACTATGCACATTTTCAAGGCCTAAACGATGTCTTTAAGGGGAATTATAGCTATGTGTCTATTCAAGATTCGACGAAATGACTGTTTAGATTTTATTAAAACCAAGGATGAGAATACAAACGGCCAAAAGGTTACTATGTGTGTAAAATGCCCTAAAGACCAATACCAAAATAGAGTCTAGCAAGCTTTTGGCAAAGCGTGCATACTCCATATCCAAAGAATGTGGTTATGGGATTAAACTCCATACAATACATGAAAATTTAGTAAACTTTTCTGAGAGGACTACTAGGACATGCAAGTCTGATACTTGGCATTAACTATAAAAGTGTCCACTAAGAGAATTGTACTATACATATATTTAACTGAAAGAAACACGCCGCTGACCTAGTACGAATCAGAGAATCTGACACCTATAATCGTTGGACAACGACAACAAAATTTAAATTACAACTAAATAGTTGAGGTTTTTCTGGCTAATTGAGAAATATTACTTTTCGAGAAAAAATACAAATTTGAAACAACAAGGGTAATATTGAATGATTGATGTGATTGGCGCGGTGCAAATAGTACAGACAGGCGGAATAAAATCGTAGCGGGAGGGGGAGGGTGGGGGGGGGGGGGGGATAAAGAGGAGGTATACGCCTAATGTAACCAACTAACAAATAAAAAAAATACAACTACATGAAAAAAAAGGGTCGAAAACTACGTCCAACAGTTACTTTGGTATTGGTTGTCGCGCCATTAGGAAACTCAGTTCGGTTCCGATGTTTAATTTTTTTCCTTATCGATCTAGTAATGCCCATGCGTGGGGGGGGGGGGTTAAAAGTATCATTTTATTTAATAAACAGGGAATAGGGGGGCTGAGGATGCATCGAAACTTTTTTATTCCATCAGGAATGGGATCACATCATGAATCGCTTTTTAATAGTTGATGTAAAAACACACACATTTCTCACAACCACGTGAGATCTACAAAATCATTATCGTTGGAGAATTGTTTGAGTTTTGTATACAAACCAATGAAATCGTATTTTGTCAAATCTACTGAGAAGTACGCTTAATTTTGTCTGTACAGATGCGGAAATTGTCATCTAGGGGGTCATGTTTGTCCTTCTTTTCCTATATACTTGCTTATCGACCTGTAATATCTTGATTACGTCAGTTTGTAACCGGATACGGGCCTTTTAAAAAACATAAGTATTTTGCTTTAGTACGATGATTCTGCAGCAAGAAAGCAATTACCAAAATAAAACAGTTGGACAAATGTACGTCTATTCCCTGAGTCAATTGTCTACAGAAGTAGCATTTCCTGAAGCAATTTAAATTCATACAAATATAATTATTACTGGGTTTTTCAAACGATCAGGAATCGCGCCCTAAAAACAGAGAGGTTTTTAATCTGAATTATAACTTTCTTATCAAGTTTCCATAACGGATCTAGGAGAGAAGTCGCAAAACCGTGCCGTAGAAACTTTTCGTGGCTGGTTTTATATATATATATTAGGAACAAGCACCGCTAGAATATCACCAAACTACAACACGAAAACCGCTTGCTTTCTGTCGGATTAATAGGATGTTTCGATTCTGTGCCTATCCACGGTGAGTCCTCTAGGGATATTCGTCCTCCCCCCCGCAATATCATTCAAGGACTGAAGAATGGAAAAATAACACAAAAGTCAAGGACGCATGGAAATCTTTTTGCTATCCTTAGGCAAGTACACCCGTCAAAGGAAAGGCCTGCAGGAGAAAGAAGTTAAAAAGGAGTATGCAAAGACCTAAGAAACAATTAATGAAGAAGCTATATAAGCATGATTTGGACTGATAAAACGGAGAAAAATATAGGAAAGAAAAAGAAATTAATTCCTAAAAAGCAGATCCAGTTTGAATATGAGATTGATAGGAAGATAGACGACATAACTAGGAAATATCACGGTGAGGTGAATCGTTTTTTTTTTTAACTGTTTTTTTATATAGAATCGGGTTCCAGAGAGGGCACGTGGAGCATTTAAAGAGAGCACCCTGATATGGAGAACATCATATTCAAACCTGTTCTTTGATCCAAACAATACATATTACGACCCATTAGAGAACATGGCATTGTGCAAAATAAAGTAAAGCAAAAAAAAGAAAACTCTTGATCAGAGGCCGGAATATCCTGTCTAGCCAACGATAGTGAGTGTTTCTCTAGTACTCAGATGCATAGATGTACACAACCTACCTTTGGGTAAAAAAAAAAACATAGGTCAGATAGATTTCGTGAAACATATGGTTGTGTAAGTAAGACAGAATGGATGAGTTTTACTTACGGACTTTGGGTCAATTATATCTTTATACAGATCAGTTAAAAGTTCCCGATCTTTATTTATATTAATCTCTAAATAAGAGACAAAACACCTCACTCTCTCATTCATATCATTATTCCAACTATTTCCCGTTTATTTCCAGAAAGTTGAAATATTGGCACAAATACGTGCGGCCCTGCATTACATTAACACAGAAAAGCTAAAGTCATTTTCATAAAGATACCTCAGTCTCTCAGAGGTTCAAACTGGATCTTCTTTTTTAGGCAATTACAGATTTCTTTTTCTTTCCTATATTTTTCCTTCTCCGTATATTAATCAGTCTTCCGATCAATTGCTACATTACGGCGCCTACTATAACATTTCCATGATTGTTCTTGTCAGTTGAGCATACTTTTTATTAACTTGACTTTCTGCGCTTGCAGACCTGTGATGTATATATTTCTCCAGCCTGTTTATATCCCTTTTAACAGTGTGTAAGCTTGTCAAGGGATAGCCGATTGGGGGGCATGCGTCTCCTTACTTTTTTTGTTTGTCTATTTTTTCCGAAAATGAAGTTGCGACGAACCCCTAACAAACACCACTAGCGTCTCGTTCGTTTTCTCTAACTTACTTCGCATGTGTTTCAAAATGTCTAAAAAAACATAAATATTGACACATAGAGTCAAGCGTCTTATGCATCTCGTACAGAACAAAATAAAAGAGATTTTATAAGAAGAATTAATGTCATCTCAAGATTGGGTTTTGCAACAATGAGAGTTGTAATAAACCGTCGATTAGAACGAACTATCATTCTATTGTGTTTCCACACTTCCCAATACAAGGACAAATGCCAATTTTGGACTACATATATACTCTCGTGCGAATTTCATAGAAAAACTGTTAAAAGAACTATACGACTGTTCGTTTTCGCAACTTCTCTTCTGGATAAACGGTGAGAAATGTTACAGTACCACTCGTCTTCATGATCATAATCAGTTAACAAACGGGATAATCTGCT
Organism: Homalodisca vitripennis; assembly: GCF_021130785.1. Lineage (NCBI taxonomy): Eukaryota > Metazoa > Arthropoda > Insecta > Hemiptera > Cicadellidae > Homalodisca > Homalodisca vitripennis. The sequence continues at coordinate 7,151 of NW_025787235.1, forward strand.
ACTTACGGATGATCAGCCCAACTCCATATATGGACTAGAAAGCAACATCTATTTCACTTGGTTTTATATAACTTCCAAATGAGCTTAGAAAGATATAACTTTGAGACACCATGTATTCCTAATCATCCCATTACACAAGAAACAACAGAATCGTGTTTCATTAAATATCAAACCCATACCCCATAGGGATGTAAAATAGTGAAGTTTGAAACCTCTAGAAACAACATAATATAATTTTTAAATCGTTCGGACCTGTCACATAAAAATATCGAATGAAATTTGACAGCAAGCTTGACAGTATTGTTGGCGTACAACTTGAAACAAACCACCGGTATAAGTGATGGGGTCATACACTGAGATACTGTGGTCTGATTATCCGTGTCTTATTAATTTAACTTAAAAAAAAATAAACGGCTGATGCCAACGACTGTGTACGCAAAATATCGATCAGGACTTTACGAATCAATCCAAATGACGTAGAAATAAAAATTTCCTTCACTACAACCATACAAATAACGGATTTTGATAATGAATTATCTCTGAATAAAGAAAACCCTGAGGAAAATACAACATAATACGGCTATTGTTATTGAAAGACCATTATGAAAATCTACTTTCTTTTTAATTGTAAGGTAAAAAAAGTGAGTTTGTCGGCTGCTCTGCAATTAAATAAATTGAGACGTTGAACCTTGCACCTCGTGCTTGCTGGTATTGTTTTAAAATTGTCAACTATTAATAATTTACAAACCTAGAAGAAATTTTCATGCAGATTTCACGTACAAAAACGTTTTTAATATAGAGGGTACTAATAAGAGAAACTGTGACAGTTTGAAGTTTTTAGACCAACATCATTTTTTTTAAGCGTCGTTAACGAGTGAACGACGCAAACCAAGTCAATTGAATCTTGACCACATTTAATTTTTGCGCCTTGTTATTACGCACAACACTTAGAGTTCTATTTACTCTTTCCTTGTACCGCTTATAGTTTCTAAGTATCCCTTCCAAGTTTTTTAAATAAAAAGTTTGGAACAACACAGTTACAGTATATATTTTTCTTTAAATCATAGCAACAATGTAAACGCTACTAAAGATATCCGACCAGTAAATTACAATGACCGGACAGTAGAAGCTTTTTGACCTAAAAGAAGACTTTAAAGAGCGGCGTTTGTAATGGTATAATATTTTCTTGGTCGGGGTAACATTGTGAGAAGTGCTACTAAGAGCACCGAACATAAAATAACCCCACAAAACTCCTCAAGTAGAGATTACTACGGTGCCCTTGGAATACCAGGATTATCATTTTATAGACATGAATTTTTATGGAATCAACAAAATTATTTATGCTGGAAACATTTATGGGTGCAGAGGAACCATTACAAACTTCTAAAACGACTTAAATCTAAAGCAGCTAGGCGTTCTAGAAACTCTTAGTTAAATTGTAGCCCCTTGTGCAAATTAGTAGTTGTTTTTTAGATCACATTCCGAGTCGATCTTGGATTTCAAAATCTTAAAGCTTCTTTGCATGAATGACTAATGGTTTTAGGTTAACTATACTATTTGTTGGTGAGTGCTCTTAGTCATTTGTGAATAAGAACCCTCCTTAGGAATATTTTTTATAATCGTATTATATATGATACTAGTCAAATGTACTAATCTTGAGTGTGCTTTCCGCGTTAGTCGACGACCATCGTTTATAGATTACGCTGCCGCCTCACTGCCTGAGCCGGGATTTTGCGTCAGGCCGATTCGAGAAACTCGTAAAAATATTTTCAAAGTCTTATTCAAACATAAAGCCAGTAACAACGCTGTTATCTTCTTTTAGATTTGATTCTTGTATTTTCAATATTTAAAATATAATACAGAAAAAGCTTACGAGAGTAAGGACGGATAACGAAAATTTTCATCAGCTTCTATCAGATCAATTGGAGTTTCCATCTTCTACAGGAGTGGTTCTGCCCAGATTGTCATAACTTCCGGAAGAACCTCTTACACAGATAAGAGGCGAGACATACATTAAATACACTAATCTAACGATTATATTTAACTGTAAGCAAGAGGCCCTTTGGATTCAGTTGGTCTTTGTAATAATTTCAAACGAACCATTACAATAGTTACGATATTCGTGGGAAGTCTTATTACGTTGGGTAACATCTTACTAAATTGTAATTCAAGGGTGTAAAAGTTTAGTGGTTAAAAATATTGATTGTCTGTTAAAATGATAGAAAACAACGACGGGCAGATAAAAATTTGCGCGACAATCATTAGAAAAATACTCATATTCTATGTTATTCAAACAATACATTAATCACTCAACAAAATGTACAAGTAACTTGAAAACACTAGGGAATAAAACCTATTCTCAACGAAATAAAATTATTTAAGTCGGTGAGACTCACATGACAGGGCAAAACCCTTATTTTATTTAGCAAAATTACAAAAGTTTAAAAACTCAGTTTATCAATGTGTTTTATTAAAACTCTAAATTAATAATAAAAAATTGGTCATTGTGCTGTGTCCATAGTTTATTAAATAATCCAAAAATAATAACTAATAGGAATCAAAAACAAAGCCATTCCTAACAAAATGTGGAGTGAGGCTGCTATAGTAAGTAAAAGGTTTTAGTTTAATACATCTAATAAAAGGTATTAGTAGCTATAAAAACTCAAATAAATATACTTAAAACTAAACTATTTATCAAGTTATATATAGCTGATATATATTTTATAAACATGTCTTTTCGAGTAACTTTAATATTGAGACAGCGTAAAATTTTACGCCATATCTTAACGGTGTAGTTATGGTCCTATTTGCCTTACAACTACCTGTCAATGCTTCTGAAACTACTACAAAATTGTGGTCCTCTTCAAAATACATAGGTAGTTTATGAAAATTAGGTTAAATAGGCCCGAACCCACCCTAAAAAAAAACAAAAATATTGAAATATAAAAGAAAGTAACAATCTAAAATGTTTAAAACCGTTTCAGAAAAAAAAGAGAATGTCTGTTGTATAGCTTATACAATTATTATGAGACAGAGAAATTTAGAGTAGACTGAGCAAACAAACAAAAATTCCTTCTGATATTTCCCAAAAGTTCATTATTAATTTTATGAAAATAATTATTTTCATATATGTGAACATAGCTAAATTATATATGAATGTTTGTGTATGTATGTCCTTATTAGAATTGCAAACTATTTGACCGATTCATTTTGAAAAATTTTTGTATGATATCTGTTATCCACGTAAGAGAGTTTATATTTGCTATTGCCCATTTGATGTAACTCACTCGGCCACGAGGCGGCGCTGCCAAAATATAAAAGTTACCAAAGCGCCTGCACATTAATAGACTTTGGCAATATTACGAGGCAGTATTTACCATATACTATAAATTAGCCAAAGCACTATTTGAAGGCGCTAATTTACGATGTATAAGTTTAAATTTGGTCTTTTAAAAATTTAATTGTTTTGTGCTGCTCATTAACTCAAAGCTTTGAGGTGTTGTAGCCCACTTTATAATACAAGGTCCATGTACGTGTACAATGGCTATAACATACAATTTTTTTGTCCACGAGTTTTTATGGTCATGGCAACAAGGTAAAAACTCTTACATTGGGCTGTTGAATCTAATTTCCATATATTTGAACCAGAATTGCTCCATACAATTGGGTAAGCTTAAAGAAAAAAGCGCCCTCAAAGCCGCGGGGGAAACCAAGCTAAGTTTTACTTATAAAGAAATAGGCTAATTATCTGAGAACTCCAAGCACGGACTCTGATTAGTATCATGAAGCACTAACCTGCAAGAATTAATTAATAAAAAATTAGATTATTAAGAGAGACTATTTAACTCCATTTTGATAACATAGTATACTTAGACTTTCAGTGGGTTTAGTGTTTTTCCAAGAGTTTCCTGTTGTTAAGGACAAACCACAGCTGTGTATTTCGAACTTGATTATATATGATGCAGTACGGCCTCTATACATCCGATCGGTGGAATGTGCGCTTCTTTAGCTGCCGGGGTTTTGGGAAAACCATCTGCACACCTATTAAATGACAGAATAATAATTAGCCCTAACAAATAATATTACCCTCAAATCGTTTATAGAACAGTTTAAGGAAAGGGCAGAGAGTCTAAATGCTCGACCCCTGTACTGAGTATATTAACTGGATTTTCAAGAATTATTACAATATAATATGAAGAAAAAAAACAGTTTCTGAATGAATTAGATGTGCTGTTATGCTGGCGAATCTCTTTAGTAATAATAATTAAAATCATCGTCACAAAATGCAAAGTCCGTGTAGAACTTTTGCGTGTCAAGAATCGTGAGCCATGGAGAAAAGATTATGGGAGGGGGTGGTCCAGATAGCTGATTATCTTTTCACCTTTAGTGGTGTCAGAAGAGTTATGAGTAAACAGGCCCGCCATTTGTGTTCCTTAAAAAGTGTTTCTTATGACCTAACCGTTTACCTCCTAGTTGGTATGAACGATCTTACAGCATGTTACATATCAGTAATTACTCTGAATTAACTTCTTCAAATAATGATAATCGGTTATTATAACAATATTTTAATTATTATTATTAATGTATCTTATTTTTGTAATTATTATTTATTAGTTAATAGTATTATATAATATTTATTGTTATATATTCATTTAAGTTTATTATTATATTTATAGTTTATAGGTTTTTTATTATTATTTAGTCCAGTATTAGCTAGGTAACTAACTTCTGGAAAAACTCTTAGAAAATTTGGGGTGGAGGGTCCGGATCCCTATAGACCCACCTTTCTGGCTACGTCCCTGGTTTGCTATGTAACCTTGTACTTAACCGATGGACAGCGCCCGTCCATTGTTTGATTTCTCTGAACTCGAAGTGAGTTGTCTGAAGAGGAAGCCCTGTTGAATTGGGTCGCACAGTCGTGGGTCGGGCAGGCGCGTAAGTGTAGAAAGGCGCTTCCTCTCAAAACGGTCAGGTGTCCCGTATGTTTGACAATATGGTAGGCGCAAGGACAGAAGGGCGGCCCCACGACTATACTATTACTCACCGCGACAAAGTGCCGTGGACCAGTACGCAGATTCGCCGCTGTCCATTACTCTTGTGATTACCTGAAAGAGAATAAAGTTTAACTATCCATGAAAAATGAAAACACGACATGGCTTCCCTCGCCCTGAAACGGTTAATCAAATGTGATATTGGACCTTTACAACAAAAACCATACTTTACCTCGCTTCTTTTGTAGATAAGTGTTGGTGCCTAGAATGATCTAAATGAAAGCTGCTAATCACCCTTACAATAATACTTTATACTATTTTGGGAATGGATTGTTTATACTTACGTCGTAACCATTCATTATTCCTATTTTCTTAGCTTTAAATTCTAATAATTTTATATTCTACGATTCGTTTGCGTTAACTAACATAAGATGTAGTATAATTCATTTTTGGTTGCGTTTTGTTTTAATCATTTCTACAGAAGGCAGCTCTTTTAGATAGCCTATTCAGGTAACTGAAATATACAAACAAACAACCGAAATCTACTTCAATAGGATTTTATTGCCATTTAATGGTAGTTACATTTTAGGAAATGATTGAGCAGGCCACAACTGCAAAAAAAATTGGTTAAAAGTTAAGAAATATAATTTGTTTGTCATATGTATATAAACTTACGACGTAATATTTAAATATAACTTATATATAAATGGCATGATATAATGAAATATTACTTAAGTGAAACTCCATGTCTTACGATATAAACAAATCATTTTACTTCCCTTCAGGTGACTATCTATATATTCATAGTTAGAAATTCATATTTTCTCTAACATTAAGACCTGACTTCAAAATGTCCCCAAACTACTTCTAATAGATTTATTTTATTTTCCCATTTTTTCCCTGGTCTTTAGGAAACATTTACTCCATTGTAATTGACGTTTGACTATTGATGTAAAAAAGTAATGCAGATACTGGACAACTAACAGCACCGATCTTAAAGTAGGCTATATTTACAATTGTCTGATAGCACTGTTGGCCATCATAAGAATAGGAGACTGGCCTACGAGGATAAGAAACGGGATAACGAAGACAAATTTGTTTTTAATTCGCGTACACCTCACCCCAAGTTACAGCTTTTCTTCATAATAATATAAATTGAAAGATCATGCCGAAAAACAACTTATGTACAGCACCATTAAATAGATGTTATGAAATAGTAACGTGAATTCACGATGAGAGCAACCACACATCCACCCTCGGCATCTATATTTACCTGATAATTTTCAGAAATTAAGAGCGGTTCAAACGTATTAAATCCCAAAACACCATATTCCAAAATTAGGTTATAAGGAATTAGTTGGTTCCCTACAAGAAGTTGCAACAGACAAAACAGTAGGCGCATCAAACGCAACTGCAAAGAGAGAAAATTCAGCCTGGTCTGTGTTTGAGAAAAGAAAAAAACAGCTAAATTTAGTGGCTCGGCTCATGCCTTGCCCTCAGGAACACAATCCCGCAGCAGCAATAAACTAGTTCAAGCCAATCGAAGAGGAGCGAAGAGGTAGAGACAACATCAAGAGCGAATGAATCTAGATGCTAGGGTGATAAAGGAGTATGTATGAATGGATAAAGGAAGAAAGTGAGTCCGCGGGTGTGGATTCATTTGAGCAATCACACCTGGTGGCGAGGGAACCTCTGCCAACATACCACCAACATTACCGTCAGAACGCGCGTAATAGATATCGCAGCAGATGGGAACACGCCTTTGACGTTTCCTCTACTCCATACCTACCTTGACTGATCTGACTGCCCACAGGACGAGCTCTTTGTCACTTCACTCTACTTTCGCCGGTTCTGACCTTTAAATCTTTGTGCATAGCCTAGATCGCCCCAACGTTGGCGATTAAACAATTATGTTTGGTACCAAATGAAACGGCATTTCTCTCAACAGAGAAGGATTTAAGTTTACGGTCCAACTACCTTTACACAACTCTCTACAATGTAAATTCGATTATAAATAGTATTTAGGGGTTTGTTCATATGCTGAGGATGTACTCATAGTTGTCTAAGTTAATAGCTTGTAAGTCTGCTAATCCAAAAGTGATTATTTTGAGACAACAACTAACTGGGACAGTTTGTTTTAGGACAAGTGTGTACCAATGTAAATACTAACCGCGTACATATATTACAACTACAAAAATTTGTGTAAACAATTCAAAGACATACTTGGTGGAATCACTAACTTATCATCATTTAAATTCTAAAACAACAATTCCTCGAGTATCCGGATTTATCCTTTACCTTGGTGGATAGTGTCGCTCACATGAAAAGCAATTGTGGAGAGGAGTGACTACTGTGGGCATAGTGTGCCTTTAGGTTGAAGTAGTCTTAGTACTAAATGTAAACTTGTGAAGGAGGGTATTAGCGGCGGCGGTGGTAACTCTTGTGCGGGCACTGAATGACGAAAGCTCACCGGCCCAAGCTGACTTAAAGAGCACCTCTTCTCTGACAGGTCTGGATGCACCGGACTCGATAAACAGAGCAGGGGTCCACGGGTGACACGCTGAAACCTGAAAAAAATTAAAGGATTCGTTTTGATTATTTCAAATATCGTACAGGTCCGGAGTGGTAAAACACAAAAAAAAAAGATTTCGCGGCGCTGGAGGCCGGGTGGCGTCCGATGACGGGACCGAATCCCTCCAGGTACGAAAAGCAATGCATTAGTCCTGAGAACTCCTAAAGAATGATGTTTGTTCCAAAGCAACCGAAATTAATCCGCCGGAGCCGGAAAAAAAAGAACTTTGATATGCAGACCAAATGGTACGGTCTTGACGTATCCAATAAATACGAAGTTTCTGTTTTTCAACAGTGGTAGGTAAGTGACTATTGTTTGGTGTCGATGTTAGCCTCGGTCTGTGGCGTTGTTATACGTGAGAGACTGTTGCCGACGACCGACCTAACCTCCTCTTCTCCACATGTTACAGGCACGCACTCTACAATACAACCCCGCTGCCATATTATCAGCGAGCTCTTTTATACGTGTTAGAAGACAAATATCAAGGGATGTGCGATCAGATGGCACGGGGCTCAGGTGCCAGAATTGTAACACGCGGTGTCTTCTCGGAACCGCCTAAGCGCCTCAACTTGGCACGTATCTCGAAGTCTCCCACGGCTGCACGCATTTTCGTGCTCAACTTACATTATCAAAGAGCAAGACAGAGTTTTCTAGTAGCATGGTCCTGACAACACGTAGGCCACTTTGTTGTGAGAAAGCATTGTCTCCCAGACAAAAATCATTCGAAGCCGCGTTGGGTCTATTACTTGCTGTCTCTCCCCCGCCCAAACTGTAAATGATAAGACGTGATTTTATATTTGGATTGTATCTTCTTAATTTCCTTCCTCCTTTTATTCTAATTAATTAATAATAATTTTATTAAATGGTTCTCCGTGTAGAATTTTAGTATACCAGCCATTACACACTAGATGTGCCACGTATACCAGTAAGAATTGGTTCACTACCCTAAGTCATGAAATGTTAACGAAGAAGGATCCTGAACAGATAAATTATATAAAACACTATTATGTGACTGGGATGATAGGTTTCGTAAGGTATATTAAACAAAGGATTAGTTAGATAAACTAGAAAAGTTCCCACTGAAACCTGTCAGTGTTTTTTAAAAACGAGAGTGAATTATTACATACACCCACAGTACGTCCAGTATAAATCACAAATTGCCATTATGAGTCCTAACATAATACGTTTTTTATAAGTTTATAAAAGTTATAGTTATAAGCGTGGTGTATACATAATGTTTTCCCAACTTCGAAAAGTAATGTTATACAGATATACGTAATAATTGTGCAGTTAATCATAAAGATAAGTAGTTGTTTTTCTGTGGAGAATACATATACCGAAGACATCTTATTTATCACGATG
>NW_025787236.1:0-14022 GCF_021130785.1 Homalodisca vitripennis
TAATATATCTACAAAAGACGATGTGTATTATTATTATCTATACACCCATTTAATATTCATATATTGGTCATCTGCTCAAAAAGTGTATTTTACACATATCCAGAAACAACTGCCAATAAGGGTAGTGACGATTCCTGTTCAATTATCCACGACTTGTTGTGTATAGTTTTCTAGACATAAAGGTTCGACGCCTAAATCTGTTTTGTGACTGTTGTGGTGACCAGAACACAACTTAGACTAGATTTTTAGGTTCCTCCACAGTCTGGTGCAACATCGAAAACAAATTTTATTGAGATCAAAGTGGTGCTTTTGCCCCATAAGGGGACCACTCATACATGCAGACCATACAAGAATATGGTAATTATAAAAACAAAAAACAAAAAGTTGAAACTCCCTGAACAATTGACGGAAGTTTTCCTAGAGGCAAGAATCAAACCTAGGCCCTCCGATGTGGTTGAAGTTAAATCAAACGATGTTTATGCAATGGACTGAAGCACTTGAGTAAAAAGTTCTAATAAAAAGTGTGCTTTCAAAACTCTAACCCGAAAGGGAATTGAAAACAGTGAAACACACCCCCTCGCTTCATTTTTTTACTGAGATTGCCTACAATGGCCACTTCGATTCTGCTGTTGTGGACTAAATCTGGGGATTCGGAGGAATCAAAACTTGGCCAGAAAACGGGTTTGAACTCCCAGATCTGTTATACGAAGGTTAGCTATTTGTTTTCTTTACTAAAACCAATGTATACTTATTAAATTTTTTGAATACTTTCATTTAAAATACGTACTTTTAATTAAAAAGTCACAATGTACTTAAACAATTTTAAATGCATATTAGTGTTTGGTTACGAAAAATAAAGTTTATGAGAACAATACATTATGTCACTAAGTTCTGTCATGTTTTTTTTAAATTTTCACAATAAGCCAGGCCCAACCAAAGTAATTCCAAACAAATGTTAATTTTTTCAGATCGATACCGATTTCAAAGGCCAAATTTGAAGATGTAAGACACCTTATCAAAATTCCTGTAAAGAGGACTCCAAGCAGTATCTGTTTGTCGTTTCTTCACATAGATGGCTTTTTACCAAAAGACTTTTACAATAACAAGAACAAAGGTAAGCAAATTATTTTTTTTAGTTGGTTATTTTAAGTAATAAATAATTTAAATAAAAATAATGTTGAAATTTTTATTGAAAACTATCACTTTGCTATTGTAACGACAGTGTTTACTTGAGCACTTTAACCCCCTTTTCTTCCCAGGAATGGCATGATTTAGTCCCTTCTTGTACTAGTAAGAGGGACTTTTTAAATTTAATTTTTAAATTTTTTCTAAATTAAAACACATTAGAACCATGAAACGCTGCGATTAAGTACTCATTAAGTTGAGGTTTTAGAAAACATCGATAAATGTTATTAATTACATATATGTATGGACGAGTAGCTAACCCACTTTATTTAGTTTAATTCGAAACAGAAGTGTAAGTACTCGCGCAACAGCATAAAATAAAGGGACGTATACACAACTTTAATTTAATAATATGAGGCCTATAACCTAAATACTATGCTCACAAAGTCCAGGTTTCACAATAGGATTTTTGGTGCAAAAGTTACGGATAATTTGCTAGTATCTTATACTAGTAACATGGTAATTATTGAAAAGAATAAGTTCCACTTTTCCCTCATTTTGCTTTGGTTTATGTTAGAAGCAAATCACAGTAAATTCTGTTTATTTTTCATTTTTAATGCTTTCAAATCATCAAATCAATAATTTTTTAGAAAAGGAATCGCGTAATTGTAAGTTTTTACTATTATGTTTACAAATCAAACGGACTGGTTTAAATTACTGCAATCTTAATGGACCACTTTTGTAAAGGAAAAAACCATTCTGTCAGAATTCAGGAATTTTCACCAAGATCTTCACTAATCCTTTAATCAAAAGCCTCGGCGGGCTAAAGGTGGGCGGGGTGTTAGTGAGAGCGTGTGGGGTATGTTTGATTTGTTATTTCATTAAGTTTTGCGGCTGTTGGTGGAGGGATTGAGGATTCCATCGCGGGTAAGGAGGAAAAATAATCCCCCCTTGTAGCTTTTAATCATTAGTAAGGTAAAATAATTCAAAATAAATGCAATGCGATGCCTTGTTTATCCCATTCGATTTAACTGCATTGACCAAAAGTAATCAGGGAAGGCTGTATAAATAATTACCAGTGTATAACTATAAAATTTAATCACTAATTAAACTCCGTCTCCAAAGACGTTTACATGTTCTTAGGAAGTACTAAATTTGATCAATATGTTTCATAAAATGTTAGGGATTATTTGTTAAAAGAACTGCTTATAATAGTACACATTTCATTACAACTATATGGAAAATTGGCTCTGCAGATCCTAAAGCACACATTTAAAAAATAAAAATACAAATACATACTAACACTTAATACAATCATTGATTTGTTTCTTAATGTGTGTAAAATTTTGTTCAACCATTAATATTTTTAAATAAGATCCGAAGAAGATGCAAGAATCGGACACTTGAAAATTAATCTTTAGAAGCGCACGGTGAAAAGGTCACCTGTCTACCCCTTTATCTTTGTGGGCAATTACGTCTTAAATTTAACACTTTGCCATCGAATGACCCAAAGTAGGTGTGGAAGCCAAGTGTAGCAACTCTGGTCGCTTGTCAGTTTTCAACTCGTGATATAATTATGGTATATCTAATTTGAGTTTATCCGTTAGGAAAAAATAAGCAGGGTTTCGTGTGTAAAAAAAAGTCCCCGCACGAGTTGATAACTCCCGAACGATTACAGGCAAGGCACATATAGCTTGGTGCATCATTACTGCCACCTATAGGCCTACATGTAATTTTTTGAGGTAACTAATAATTTTTGTTTATGCCAAGGGAGATAACCCGCAAGGAGTCAAAAAGGAAATCTGAATTCGAACTACAGGCCCCCGAGTAACTACATCAAATTAAAGCTTTTCGCTATCTATTATGTATCAGCACAATGCTCAAAATTTCTACCTGAAAAAAATTCACTTTATTTGGGGTGGGGGATTGGAAAACGATGCTGTGGTTATTGAAATTTTTAAACATTAGCCAATATAGGTTAGGTTTATTTAGGTGGTTTCTAGTTGGTTTTAATTATTCTAGTCTTGGATTATAGTTGTGTAAAAGTTTGTAAATAGTTTTTAAGGTAGTTATTAACTCTTCACATTAAATAATGATTGTTTAAAATAATGAACATCTTGGGATATACTTAGATTGAATTCTTTTGCGAACTCCTCGTGATACCATACTCAATTTGATGAGAAAAAGTCACTATTTTGAAAACTGTTTCTTAAGGCTAGTATTAATTTACCAAATTGAAATTTTACAAATTGAGCATTGTTCAGCTCTATGAATGTCACAATTGTCAGTTCTGGGATTAATTTAGAGTTTAAGCAGAGAAATGTGTTATCTGCGTATTGAACAGTTTGCCCTTGATTAAACGATGAGCTAGCGTCGTTTGACATACAACAAGAAGAGAAGCAGACTGAGTATGCAACCTTAAGGGACTCCAAAGCTCAGGCTCTCCTTCCCCGATCGTATTTTTGAAATTTTGACGAGTTTTTTTATATTACTAAGATACGATTTGAGCTAATCGAGAGATAATCCCCCTCAATATTACAGGAATTTGAGCCAAGGTGTAGTGATCAACGCAGTAAAACGCGTTCGATAAGTCTAGAAACACTTAGACCTATGTATACGTCTCTTTGAACCTTCAACTATCAAGTTCTACTATCTAGTGAACTAGATGCACGACTGCTTCTAATGTTGAATTCTTACTTCAGAATCCGAACTGGTTTATTTATTAGCAGCTTCTGACTCATTTACGGTCCAAATTAAGAAGGCTTTTTCCAAAACTCCGCTGAAAGACCGCAATATCGAAATTGGGCGGTGATTTTGAACGGGAAAATGAGTTCGCCTTTTTTTTTTAAAATTGGGGTGACTTTGGGCCGTTGTAAGAGAATAGGGAAAAGTTCCAGAGCGAAAAGAGAAATTAATTTAGGTGTTCAAGTGGCTTCAGCAAATGATTTTAGCAGTGTTGTAGTAGTCGCGTTGACACATTTGTGCATATCGTACTAATGGGGGAAAAACTGGGTCTGACGCCAGACTGAGTTCTTGGTCACCTCCAATTGAAGCAAAGTATTTGTTGAATTCATCAGCGACACTAGTGGAATAACTGACTCGTATATTTCCAATCTGTATTTCAATGAGTTTGTTGGAATGTGCATTTTTATTTTTAATTATAGCCCAAGTAATTTAAAAACATTATATCTTATTAAAACTACAACTCAAGTCTTTCAATGTAACGAAGTTGTGGGTTGAAACTCCGGGCTTGGCCATATTCATGTATCGCGCCCTATCCGAATATTTTTGTTTCAATATTTTTTGTTTTTGTTAGTTAGAGCTTCCAGGGGTTTTAAACAGCGTATGTAACAGTATGATAACTCGTACAGTAACAATGATTTATTGTTTTTCGTAGAGTAAAATTTTGTGTTATCTTTAAACAATCAAATGTTGAAGTGTATTTTGCAAATCCGACAACCAAAACATTAGGTCTATTGAATTAATTTGATTGTGTATATTGAGTTTGTTTTTCAATTCGATTTCCTTTACTATATTTAATACCCAAATACAATTTCTCGCAATAAAAAAATTTTTTTTTGTAACTCTATTTTAATATAGCCATTATTTATTGATAAAACATGTATTTGCACACCTATCATCTGGATTTTTAGAAGTCCAATCAGAGATATTCCTTAACAGCGGTATTTCGTAAAAAGCAAATGTTTTAAAATTATTTCGTTACCGATATATTTTATAAAATGTAGTGGAATAGTTTACTTAGCTGGAAAACATTATCAGTTTAATGTTTCATTCAGGAATATATTTAAGTGTCCGTTCTATCCAGTGACGCAATGAATGAGCATTACCCTTAGCAATAAAAGTTAACAAAATCATTTGGTGATGGTAAATTTCATGTTTCGTTGTTGATAATTACGCAATAATACTATGGTGATACCACACGACTGCTGCGACAAATAATTCGAGATTTTTGGTTAAACTGTACTATTATCGTGTTACTTCTTATCCCAAGCACTTCTTTACCGATACGATAGTCGTTACTTCCGAGTCACAAACCACGGTGTGCTTACTAATGAGGAACTATGTACTCTTCTCATCGTAAAACCGGTTTATTGTTTCTTTTCATTATGGCGAGACTTTAGAGAACACTATCTCGCTTTAGTTTCTGTTGCTTATCACCAGTTAACAATACATCAGCTGACGTATTGTTACTTCATATTACTGAGGCAATTTACTAAAGTTAAAATCAAATCAAAGGTGGGCATTTCTTTGTTGAAGACAAAAGTGAATAATAAACAGAGTTACGAGGAAGATGATAACATTATCATTTACAATACTGTTGCTGTCTTTACTTATCACTACACAAGCATCAAGAGGCTCTCCCAAATGCTTCAGACAACCGGTATAGTTTTATAAATAGGTTTTTATTTACAACTAGTGATCAATGTATAGTTATTTAAAATTAAGATACTTTTAATTTATTACATTGGATATTCTCTTGCAGAAAAGGTTAAAATAAGAATTGTTGGTACTATCTAACTTACTCTATTATTTCAAGACTTTGATGGAAACAAATTGAAATTGGAGGTTAATTGATTAAACATTTGGTTATGTAGTCATAAGATAATGTTTACAACATAAAGGCTTATTTACATTTAACATGTTTTTCAATTAATAATATTTTGGTTGTAATGCAACTTTAGAGATTAAGATAGGATTTTTTTGAAAACGTAGAGACCTATATAGTGCGGAGAGAGATTTTAGAACAATATATTCCCTGACAATGTCCATGTAAATTTTAGAAGAATCGGTACAGTAGTTTTTTACGTGAACAGGTAAAACACACACACCACACACACACACACACACACACACACACACACACACACACACACACTGATGAACTTCATATCTAGATATGATGAGACTTATTGCCACTTTAAAAATTTGTTTATAAATATAATAGCCTACTTACTTGAGTATAAAAGTGATTAATTTTTTTTAGTCAAATGCACGAAAAGAAAAGCTAATGATTGTAAATTACTTGTCCATGACAATTTCAAAGAAATAATAGTATTTATATTTATAGTAATTTTATAACATGATGGAGTTGAATGAGACAGTAGTAATATTTTTATTCATAATTAATCTTAGTAAACCGATGTTCTGTTTCAGTGCGTTGGCCCAATTTTCGAAAGCAGCAATTGTTGCCCAAAACATATATGTGTATCTCCAGTACAGATAAGCAGTGCTCGATATCCTGTCCTGTGTTTACTGGTCCCCCCCCACTCCCCTTTTAAAAATTGTGATAGTAATATATATTGACACTATTAGCATTGGCTTGTAATTACATGATCCTGATAGTTTTGTTTGTATTTAAAATTTGTGTGCCATATATAATAATATGTTGGGCATAAGATTCCTTATTTGTGATGACTTTTTTTAAGTACACGGAATGGTAATGGTATATAATTCATTAAAATTCATTAGTGTTTTTTTGGCATACATTATATCATATAATTTTAAAATTAATATATTCGAGTAAGTCCTAACTATGTAAACGGTTGACTTTTCGGCTAGGTACAATGTCATAAGATAACACAAAAAAAAAACTAAACTAAAGTTATGTTTATAAATTGAGTATTTTTATCATTCAGTGATATATTTGTAATATTCGTACATGTGTGTAGTTTAGTTAAAAATTATAAATACGTCAATTACCTGTCACATTAATTTATAAATTTTAAAGAATATTTTAAATTTAAGCTTTGAACGTGGATAATAGCTTGCTCCAGAAGAAATGCTAGAATAGTTTGGATCGGATTCTGATGACGTCTAATATGATTGTATTATTACTCACTAATAATGAGCAAAATATTAAAACGATACTTGTAAAAAACCACTTATACTTTGACCTTTAAATCTTCTTCTCTGTTGATCATGAGGTAATAATTATAACGAAGAGGTATTAAAATGGTTAGCAAAATATTTTCTATCTCTATGGATAGAAACGTAATAGTCGGTGGGTCAACAACATAACCCCCACCTAATGGAGTGTGATTATAAAAACCGAAGGCAAACAACAAATAGACATACATACATACATACACAAACTCACATATGATATATAAATACAGGGTGTCCAATAAGGTCCGTGGAACCTTCCTTTTTTAATTTTTGAAACCACAATAGAAAGAAATACCGCAAAGTTTCATCACGTGCTTACTGGTGATAGTAACGCACACCTCAACATCTGCCCAATTACCGAACCGGATACTCCCTTTGGGGGACGGTCCACAAGGAGTCAGATAAAATTCTTAAATAGCAGCATAAGGTCAAGTTTGGTATCAAATTAAAGGTCTTTACTTATCAGAGGTACAATGCCGCAAACCGGACTTCTCAAAAGGTGGAATTCATTTCAGTAGTTATAAGCCTATTTTGAATATTTTAAAAAAACAATTTGAATAATGTAAATTTAATTAAGTATTACAAGTAAACACCAATTTTTTAAGTACCCTTGTGATCAAGTAAGTGTTCAAAATTGTTCCCCCCCTCGGGTGCGGGCCAGTTCCACCATCATCTGTACATGTAGTAGATTGAATGTCCAAGGAATCAATAATTATTAACCAATAACACAAGACTACTGGTAGAATGTGAAAGTGGCAGATAGAGAAAGATACACAACCTAGCATCCTCAGAAACTTAAACGTATGGGCAGGTATTACAGGAAATCAAATTATGGGCCCATTATTTATCAGTGGTAATTTAAATGGTGACTCGTATCTAGCAATGCTCCAAAATGAGATAATTCCTGCACTACAAGCTGCTCTTGGTCGACATATTTCAAAGAATTTATTTCCAACGAGGAAGATGGCGCGCCACCACACTTTGCTCTCCTTTGTTAGAGAAATACTTGGTATACAATATTCCTCCTTCACAAATGGATTCGAAAGACAGAGCCCGGTTCAATACCTATATCTCCCCGGCTCATGTGTGTTTTAATATAGTGTGTGTGTGGTTTATTGGGCTGCAGAGGCGACTGATTTTGAAGGCGTTTTGGCCTTATCCGGAGAGTGGCGTAAAAGACTCTGGGCCTGTAGTTGTACTAGTTTAGGAGTAGCCTTCCTGTTTAAAATTTTTGGTTTTATTTTTAGTTTTTTGTTTAGATTTGCTGAGCTGATTCCTTCTAACATTGGTGCGGCTAGTTTTACGGCCCCTCACTGATAGAGGTCCAAAGGGATGAGCTGTTTTAGTCTCCTGTCATCTCTCTCGATCTCCATCATGGCGTGGGTCGCATAGAACCTTCACCTTGCGGCTCCGCGTGGCTGAGGGAACGCGCCACCATGATGGACATTTCTGCTAGTCAAAATCTGTGATACCCTTGCAATTCTTTAATTTCTTTGTTAATTGTTATTGGTTGCCATTTTTATATAGTTTTATATTTTTTTGTTTATTTAATTTTAAGTTAGTTTTAGATATTAGTTTAGTTTATTTCTCCTTATTTTCTGGATTTCCATTAGGGAGCCCCAGCCCTTACGTCCGAAGGATACCGGGTGGAATTTTGGTCATTTCTTTGTTTCAAATTATGGCGTGTCCCTAATTTTTTTGTAATGCAGGTGCACCTGACAAGCAATTGTTCGAGGTATATACTACTGCAGGGCAACTTTTTATTTTTTTATTTATAATATATATATATATAATATATATATATATATATATATATATATATATATATATAATACTTTAATTATTATAATGACTGGATAGGCCTGTGTTTATCGTAGTAAAATGAACCTGAGTATTTACTGACCACCGGTTGTTTTTTTTTTCACCTAGTTTTAATTTTGATCCGGCATCCCGTTCGCCACCATTGGGCGCGCGTTTCCCAGTTGGTTTTGCTGTTGGGTGTGCCGAGCGGCTGATGTAAGGTTTCAAAATGGTAGCAGAGCGTGGTTATCCTGCTCTCCTCAGCTTGTCTCTCAGGTTCTGGTTTTGTTTGTTGGTGTAGGTTAGTGTTAGGTAGGGGGAAGAGGTTAGAGTAACACATTTTTTTTTTTTATTAGGAGCTCGCCCTACGCACAGTGATACCGGGTGGAATTGGTTTTAGGTGTCCTTGGCTTCCTGCAGACTTAACCCTTTGCAGGGAGCAGGGGACTCTAAATTGTTTAAAATAAACCCGCTAAATTTAACACTAATCTGTACTCTACCTTCTCCCCTATCAATGTGTTGTTTTGTTATATTTTATTGCTTCTGTGTTTGTTAGGGTTGTGGTTAGTGTAATATTTGCAGGGTATCCTTCTATTAGGTAGCAGGTATGTAAGTTTTTCTTACACTTGGACCTCGTCAGTGTAAGCCCTTTAGTGAGTTGAAGTCCCCACTTAGTTTTACTAAGTAATCTGTTTTGCGTACGCTTTGTTGTAATTTATTTTTGTTCTTAATTGTTTATGTATGGTCGTTTTCCCTGGTGGCCTGAACATCTGCGCAAGCCCGAGTTGGGTTTTTGAGGTCCTGGGCGAGAGGACAGAAGCCCGAGGGGAGATGTTGAGGTGCATTAAGAGCTCAATTACGGGATTCGTATAGCGGTTGGAACCGCAGCTGGAATGCAGAGTTCTCCAAAATTAAATACTGAATTTGAGTTTTGTAAAACCCGAAATGGAATGAGTTTAGAAGACGATATTAATTTTGAGTCACTTCACATGTCCGGGTCAGCAAAGGCTAGATTTGGCATCTCAACTTTTACATTGGCGTGACAGAATAGTTTTAAACCTTATGTCAGCTCCTAGTTTAGACCTCTGATATTAAAAGTTGGGCCTTTTCGGCCAGTAATACAAATAAAAACAAGCCTTTAGATGGTTTTGAGTGAGGTTGCGCTCGGTGAAAGAGAAGGGGGTAACTATTTTAACCGCTGTCACTCCAACGGAAGAGTTCCCCACCTAACCATTACCTTTGCTAACCGTCCTCTGGCTCTTTCTTTCGAGCCTCCCAGAGTTACTATGCTGCTCCGACTGGGTAGTGGCCCTGTCCCGTGAAGCGGCTGGTGAGGCATTCATCTATGAGTTGTGCTCTTCCGTTTTCTAGCTTTGGGCAAATTGCCCCATCCTTTGGGGAGTGTTTTAACAACACATGTCCCCAGAGTTTGGATGGGCTTGACACTAATTTACTTATCCATTTCCATTCTGGAAAGTTTTTTAAGCTGAAGAGAATTTCCTGGTATGACAGATGCCTATGCTTATGCAAATTTTAGCCGCCAAAGTTTTCCTTAAGGAGGCCGCTTTTTGATCGCCTTCTAGACTGCCTTAAGAGAGGTGCCCACTTTTGACCAGTTCACGCCGTAGATCTTGGAGTTCTTTGTACCTGTCTCGGGTTAGGGAGCGCTTGCGGGGTGGAACGCGCGTTTTACCGTCCTCAAGGCACCGGAGCGAGACGTTGAGCCATTTTGGTCGGGGACATACGGGATTGTAGCCCCGGGTGTTGCGCCTTGAGCTTGAGCGAAACAGAGTTGGTGAGCCTTCTATTTTGGAGGGCAATTAAACCTGAAGAATCGACTCCCGTTTGATTTTCTTGTAGCCGTCCCGCATCTTTTTGCGGATTTGGACCGCCTCTCCATCAATCTCTAGAGGGGGTTCAGGATGCGGATAGATCAAAGGGGAGGCCATGTCGAGGCATCTTCCTTTACTTGCCTCCGGGGCCGGTCCATGCTTTCCGGTGCGGTCTGAGCCGGCAGCTGCTCCTTCCCGTAGGCAGCCTCCTACCTGTTATGGCTGCAAGCAAGTGGGGAACAAATTAGACCCGTTTTTGTCCACTTAATAATAAAAAAACTAGTAAGACTTGCGGACGAGTAAGCCCGACTCGTGCCGTAAAGGTAAAGTTTTTGAGGGCAAAAATGTTACATAATTTTGATGGTAAAAAGGTAGCTGGTTTAATAATACAAGAACAGAAAGAAAACAGAAAGAAATAGACTTGGGGACAGTTATCATCGTTGGCCGAGATGGGGAGGTTGCTGCTACTGGCCGCGCAGAGGAGTAAAGGGCTGCCCGCTCAACCTGCCCACAACTGGATGTTGCCTGTCGTGGGGAATGTGGTGCAAGAAGGCCCTGGTTTGAATTTCTGGGTCATGTCACGCAGGCCTGATTTCTTTGTCGTTTTTTTGAAGATCTAAAAATCCTCTGGCCTACATACGGCAGGTTGAGCCTAGTTCACATATCTGCTGGACTGCTTCACCAGCACACCTTTACCTATTATCTGTAGTGCCCAGATTCACATCAAAATTAATTATTTCTCTTGGGAATTGGAGCTTTTTGGTGGCTAAGGACCTGACTTTTCCTTTCCAATCTTGGGAGCAGATTTTATCGGAAAAACTGGCCATGATTTTGGATTTGGCCTCCGGGGGGGTCAGTTTTCTTTGCTTTTCAGCCAGGCCGGGTGCTCGTTCCCTTTTTCTGATGTCCGAGTCTCGTGGACTGCTTGCCTTAGAGATGGAAGATAAGAGCTTGACTCCTCCTGACCAACATATGACATCTTAATCTACGCCGAAAGAGGCTGAGGACATAAGGCAGGATTTGTTTCCAGTTTTTCCTGAAGGTCCCTCACTGACAAACAGGGCACTGACCAATCTCTTGGAATAACGAAGATTCGTCTTACAGACACCTCCCGTCCTGTACGTTCCCATCCATTATAAGCTTGCATCCGCCCAAGATGGAAATTCAGAGCAAATATGATCGGCATGATTTACTT
Organism: Homalodisca vitripennis; assembly: GCF_021130785.1. NCBI lineage: Eukaryota > Metazoa > Arthropoda > Insecta > Hemiptera > Cicadellidae > Homalodisca > Homalodisca vitripennis. Next base: position 11,860 of record NW_025787236.1, read on the forward strand.
AATAGAGTGGTGTAATCGAGCCACGATGCTCAAATTTTTTTCCATTCCAAGCGTTTTTCTAGTGCCGAAACCTAATCGTGAAGTCCATATAAGTCTCCTGGATTAATCGAAAGCTTCAATTAATGCTACAGATATAGAAATTGACTCCGTGCCTCTCCCCGATTAGCATTCTGCTTTCGATGGTTTGGTAAGGCAAGTATTTCTCCAATTTTTTATCTTAATCAGGCATACCATCAGATTCCTCTAAAACACGAGTCTCGACTCTCACGCCTTTTGTGTGCCTTGGAATTTGACCAGTTCACCCGAGTGCCATGGGCTTGGCTTGGGGGCCCAAACACTCACCAGACTCCTGGATTCTATCTTTCATGATGTCAAAATTTTAAATTCGTGTTCAAAATATCTGGATGACCTCTTGTGTACAGGGAGTTATGAGGACACTTGACTCATCTGGAGGAAGTTTTTAACTAGGGTGCGAGAGTCTGGCCTTACCGTCAATCCGAAAAGGTGAGTTTTGTCACCTGAAATATCGTTTCTTGGGGTCTTTTTGTCTCTTCTCGAGGGTTTGTATTGATCCAGAGAGAACCAGGCAATCAGGGAGTTTCCTCCTCCCAAGGATGCCAAGGGGATTGCCCCTTTTGTGGGGAAAATAATTTTTATCGTCGTTTCATCCCAAGTTGCTGAAGTGGCGGCCCCTCGAACTCTCTTAGGAAAAAAGGGGGGCCAAATTTGAGGGGGGGGAAGCGCAACGAATGCTTTTGGGCTAAAGAGGCGGGGATCAGCCTCCAGTCCTTTTTTTTTGCCTGATTTCAAATGAGGTTCGGGCTTTAAAATGATGTTCCTCCTTTGCCTTTTCTGCGTTTTTTCCCCCAAAAATAGATTGGAAAAAGGGAGCCCATGCTTATGTTCACGCACGTTTAAACCCCCTTTTGGGGAAGAAGAGTTGTTCGTTTTTTAAAATGGAATGTTTTTGGGTGTCGTGTTTGGAATTTTAAAAATTCAGGGGTTTCCAAAAATAAAAAAATTTTTTTTTGGGGAAAACCCACAAAACCGGGCCCTTTTTCTCCTTCCCACCCCCCTTGCTCGGGAAATTTTTGGGGGGGTGGGGGAGGCCAAAAAATTTTGGCCCCTTTTAAAAAACAGTGCGCACGTGCGAGGCACCCCAAAAAAACATAGGGGGAAACTCTGTCCCATGTATCCTTTCCCAACACCCCCCAGAAAATTTTTTAAGCCCCCTTTTTGTTGGGGTTCCCCCAGTTTTTTCCCCTTGGGATTTTCGGGCTTTTTTCCCAAAAACCAAAAAAAAGGGTCCCCAGTGATGCCTTTATCAATGAGCTTAAAAAAAGGAGGTGCCCACCCTCCTTATTTTCTGACCGAGGTGCTTATGCGCCGTGGAAAACAGCGGGGAAAACCTAAGTTATGCTGCCCAAAAATTTTTTTTTCCGATGGTCTTTCGTATTTTATTCTTCCCTGGGGTTGGGGCATTTTTGGGAAAATTTATAAAAACCCTCGCGAAGATTAGGGGTCAGTTCATTGGAAAAAGGGGGGGCCGGGATATTGGGAGCTCGAGACGTTTTTTGTGAAATTGCTCGCTAAGCAAACACGCCCCAAAAAACCAATTGGGTTTTTTGTCTCGAGGTGGGGGAAAAAAAACCCCCTTTGGGGGAAAAATTTTTATTGAAAATGTTTTGGGGCCCCTCCCGCGTTTGCAAATCCGGAAAAAAAAGTTCCACTTTTTTTGTGTGGATGGGTTTCCAAGTTTGTTTGGTTTTTCCCCTTTCGGGTGGGTACCGCGAGCCCCACGGGGGGAAGCACTTTGTAAAAACCCTTTTTTTTTTTTCAATTTGGAATCCCCCCACCTTATTTTTGTTTTTGGGTTTTTAATTTTTCTTAAATCTTTAATTTTTCCTAATGCCACTATGGTGCTTTTGGTTTGGGCCCGCCGTTCCCCCGATTTTTCTTTCCCCTGGATTTTTTTCTTTTGGGGGTACCTCAAAGATAAAGTTTTTTCGTCTAAGCCCCGAGATTTTGGGACCTAAGAAATCCCTAGTTCAAGAAGTCAAATATTCCCCCTTTTGTTCCCTTTAAAATCAATGGATGGCTTTTAAAAAACCCCCCCTAGGGGCATTTCCGGGCGATGGGAGGGGAACAATTTGAACACTTTCT
>NW_025787237.1:0-12445 GCF_021130785.1 Homalodisca vitripennis
TTCTGAGATAAGGTAGCCATTAAAAGTATTCCAATTTTTCCCTTTTTTAAATTTAAAATTTAAGATAGAGCTCTAGTTTGAAAGGGAAATATTTTTTAGTTATCTAAATCTCTTAATTTCCTAGATTTATTTGATATTTAATTGATTACACCCCATTTCAGTAGCAACTGAATTTTTTAAGACGTGGTTTAATATAAGTCTAAAAGGAGACGAAATTCGGTTTTTTTAGTGTTCTTTAGACACTTCAGTTAAAAAAACAATGTTATTAAGCACATTTATGTACCCATTGTAGGTTTTTTTTGATTAAAACTAGTATTAAAATTTTTTGTGTTTTTTTGCCGGGGTTGTTGAACACCGGACAGTTTTTTATACATTTACTTTTTTCTTTAATCTGGTATAACGTGTTTTTTAAAAGAGACAAAAATTTTTTTTAATCTAAGTTTACAGTTTAATGGAAAAGAAAAGTTATAACTGTTAATAAGACTACATAAAAGAAATTTTTAAAAATGCAGTATTAATGAAAACAGATTAAAACGTCATGGCGATAAACGGGCTTTGGGTATTTTAGTTTTTTAATTTTTCGTCTTATAGGTATAATACAAATTTTATTGGGAAATGTAAAATAACAGTCGGGAAAAAAGCAAGGCTTCCTTTTAATGAAAATATTATCGAAAATACTTTTATGTAACTGGATGTTCTGTAAGAAGAATGTCTAATAAAAAGTAATACTGGAAACAAAGAGGGGCATCCGTTATCAAAAGACACAAAAATCAATACTTATTTAATTTACCAACGGCAATACCAAGACGATTGTAGAATCTGATATGTAGTAATTTATGAACTGTACGTGGTAAAAAGCTCTGTGTCACTGGAGAATACGTTCTGGATTTCCCCATTTTTTTTCGCGGGGAAATTCCGGCCCCTCAGCTTTTTAATAACATGACTCAGCAAATTTCACATCACGTTTTACTACCTATAATTGGAACAGGTTGTGGAAGTGAGTCTAACAATAAACTTGAAAAACTTTCGCATCTCTCTCTATCTTAGTTTGAGTGGTTCTTCAGTCCAGCAAAAGTGCAGTGAAAAATTTTTATGTCAAAAATCTATTTAAAAAAGGAAAATTTATTCTTTGCAAAAAGCCCAGTACTCAACCCCCATTACATGAACGAAAAACACGGGATTTTTTTCATTTTTTTTTTTTTTTTTTGGTTTTATGTTGTCTAACGAAAAAGATGCTAACATTGAACAGAAGTTTTTCATAATAATTTTATTGTTAATTTTATTTTTAATTTTATTGTTACTCATTTTAAAATTGAAAAGCCCTCATCATTCCTCATTAAAAAAACCTTCCTTCTGATATCACAAAAACTGAAATTTGGCACCGTATGTTACACAAATCAGAGCATCAAAGGCGAAGAAAGGGTTTTGGGAAATTTTGGTTCTTTTACTCTAATCAAGTAAAAAAAGTTTATAAATAACAACCTAAAGAAATAAAACTTTCTTATCAAATAAGTATAGTATTTTTCAAGTCTCTAAAGGAAATTTTAAAGCTTTTAAACACGATTTATTTTACCGGGTTTTTGGGCAAAATAAATAAAGGGGTTTTTACCCTCGCATTCCAAATGAATGCGTGTACATTTTAAAAGTTTAAAGGGTTTTTTGGAGCATTTCCCATCTATGTTAAAAAAGGACACAGAGTTTTGTGGATTGGTACCTGTCCTATTTTTCTAAGTAATCAAATAGCATAAGTTTAAGCATGCAAAAAATAAAAACACAATTTTCATGTGGAACTTTTTTTTGTCGTGTTACCAAACAAGTTTTTCGGAAAACCCTTGGCATTAAAATTGTGAAACCAGAATGGCCAGAGAGAGTACAACCTGTTCGGTACAGAAAAAACCCGTAACAGAGTCGGGGAGAGTTAAGGAACATTTTTTTGGCGAGCGGTCCGTCATCTGAAACAAAAAGGGAATGAAGCATTACTTTTTTAGTAAAATAGGGGGGGTTTTAAAAGAAGAAGGAGTAGATTTTAGTGCATGAAATTTTTCCAAAATTTTTTCTAAAATTACAATGGAAAAGTATGTTTTAAAAACCATTATGTTTTTAACTGAAGTTTTTATAAAAAATTTTTTTTTTTTTTTTATGAGACCCAAATGTTCGAACTCATAAGATTTAAGAGAATGGTGGAAATTAAAAAAAGCCCCCTTTTAGAAATATTCAGTTTTTTTAAACAATTAAATGTCAAATTTTTAACCTTGTATTCCCCCAAAAAATGTTTTTACAATAGGTTAAAATTCTACTTCCCTTTGGCAAACCTTTCGATTTTAAAATTGCTCACTGTCCCCTAAATAGTGGTATAAAAAAAAAAAAAAAAAAAAATAATCTGAAAAAACTGAATGAAAAAATTTTTAAAAAGGTTCTTCTCAAAATAATAAAAAAAAATAATAAACTTCTTTAAAAATTAATTCTCAAAAAAACTAAAATTCTCAACAGGAATTTTTTTCAAAGTTCCTACGGGTAGGTGCAGTCCTGCGCTCTTTAATTTTTTTTCTACAACCCCCTTGAATTTAATTAAATTTTATTTGTTTTTTAAATTACCCTTTACAATTCATATTTATTATGTCCTACTAAAAAAATTTGATCGTTAATTTAAAAATTTTCAATTCCAATTTTAATTAAAATTTATTTTAATTTTTTCAAATTTCAAATTTAGGAAAATTTAATAATTCATCAAAGTATTACTCTTTGGTCGTGAAGGTCTTGGAGTTCGGATTAAAATAATTTTCCAAAGGATCCTACGCCCACACAATTTTAAAAATGCATAAAATGTTTTTTTCTTCGTTCTCAACTCGGAAAAGGGAGCAGAAGTGGTTTCTCGCCTGACCCTACGCTCCTGTTCCCGCAGGTTGTTTAAATCTCTCCCAACGCGGTTGCCGCCTAATAAGATAGAGTCCCCCCGTAAACTATTTTTAGGGATCACACGCCATAAGTCAGGGGAACCAGATTCCCAAACGGTTGTGCCCGCCGCTGGTTTTTAAATGATTTACTTTTTTTTTCCCATCCATTTTAAAAATTTTAAAATAATTTTTATTTTTATTTAAAGTATCCCGTTTGGTATACAACCCCCCCTTAAAAAGGGTTGGGGTTGCCAAATTTAAAAATTAATTAAGAATATTATCTCAACCTTTGAAATTGTATTTCCACCCAGCTTTAAAATCATCATAAAATCTACCCAAAATATTTTTTTTTTTTTTTAAAATTTGTTTTTAAAATTTTTTTTTTAATAGTTGTAAAAATGGCGCATACATTATCAAGTATTTAACCCCAACGTTAATTTTATAAATTCTTTTTAAACGAGTCCCCTAATTTTTGATTTTTTTAAAAAACTTAAACAAAAAAATTTCCCAATAAAAACCCTTTGACCTAAACTATGGCAAAATTAAAGTCCAATTTTGCCCCCTACCTTTTTACAATTCAACCCTCCCCTAAAATAGTCCATCCAGAAAACCCTTTTCCAATGGGTAAAAAGGGAGGCCCGGGGATTTTTTTTGGGGGGTTGTTTATTCCCTTTTCCGGCTGTTATTTTTTGGGTCCCCCTTGGAACCTTTGCCCGCACGTGTGTGCCCCGGCTCGCCCTTTCACTGATTACGCAGTTCATATAGAATTAAAAACATACCCCCACGGGGGTGTTGTTCTTATTTTATTTTTCCTATACCGTTGTTTATCATGAAATAACGTCTTTTTTCTTCTTTTCCCCCTCTTCCTTGGCATAAATTTTATCAAACAAAAAAGTTTAAATTAATATTCCAAAATTCGTGTTGTTTTTTAATTTACATCAAACATAAATAAAATGTTAATAACTTTTAGGGCCATAAGTTCGGATTTGTGCATTATTCGAAAAATAAATCGGGATTGTTTTAAACATCCTCCTCTCCAAACCTGTAGTTATCGAAAATGTTTATTCCCCCGTCCCCTTTTTTAAATCATAAACTTTTTTTCCCCTTAGGTTTTTTCCCCCGTTTAAAAAAACTTTTTAAAATTTTTCAATTAAAATTTAAAATTTAAAAATTAAGGGCGTAGAATTTCCTCAATTGTTCAATATATTTTAATTTAATCTTCCTTGTCCTGAATTTCTAAAATCAAACATACATCTACAGCGTAATCAATATTTTTTTTCTTCATTCTTACAAAAAATTTAATTCGTCAAATTTTAATCTTTTCCTTTTTTTAAAAATTTTTTTTGTAATTAAATTATTTCCCCCCTCGGTAATTATTTTGTTTTTTAATTTAAAATGCTTTTTCTTTCCCCAGTGGGTTTCCATCCTGAAAGTGTTTTAAAGGGAACTATTAAATTTTTTTTAAATTTTGATACTTTGTTGGAGCAAAAATTGAAATTATTCTGAATGGTCCTTCTATTTCAGATCTAGTTAATCGGTTTTTTTAATTTAAATAGACTCATATATTTTTAATTCCTGTGTTTCGGTTGTAGGGTTTTTTTTTCTCGAATTCAGCTCTTTTTTTCTTTTTAAATTTTGAAAGTTTAAAAACCCTTTTGATTCTTACTTTGCTCCCCTTTTTTTACACAAATTATTTTTTCCATTTTAGTGAAAAAACCCTCATTTGTTTGAAACTGACTTAATTCAAATGCAGACGTTTATGCTTTCATTGTGACAAGTATTTAGGGCCCTTTGCACATGGTCAAATCCTTGCCCCAATTTTTTTTACAGTTATGAAATAAGCTGTCAGAATTTGTTTAAATTTTCGAATTTCCCCCCACTTTTTTTCCTTGAGGATAAAGGTATAATGGTTTTGTTTTAGCCAAATTAAAAAAATAATTTTTGAATTCCTCGTGACAAAATATTTTTCCTTATCCTCCAATTTTTTCAGGCAAAGAAAAAAATTTTTAAAATATTTTTTTTAAGCATTTATTACATTACCCCAGGTGATTTCCTGGTGGCATTATCCAAATTTTATTTTGGGGAAGTCATTATCTATAGGATTTTTATTCGTTGGGGAAAATGCAGGTAAGGGGGCCCCTAAATATCCAATAAACTTCGATTGGGGCGAGTCAATTGCTGTTCAAAGGTCCTTGGTCCTCCAGTTCTATTTTTGCTTTAAACTACTTCACAACTTTTCATTATTTTTCACATAACATTTAGTTTTGGGGGTTTTAAAAAAAATTTTTTTATTTCTGTTGTTTTTTAAAAAGCCAAGGTGAAGCCAGACAAGAGTTTGGGGATCTGTTACAACCTTAATAAGTCTCAGGTAAATAGATCCTTTTAAATTTTTTTTATTGTTACATAAAAAAACCCCTTTTTCTACATGTAAACATACTATTGGTTTGTTTTTAAAACACCCTCCTAATTTTAGTTATATTTAAATCCTGCTTTTTATGCGTTTTTAATCCATAAAAAAAAAAGGCATCGTATTATAATTTTAGACACTGTTTCCTTTTTTTATTACTAATCCTTATTATTTCAGTTTCATTTTCATTTTTAAAGAGTTTATGTTCATTTGTCCTTTTTTCATAATTTTTTTTAGTTATGTAAACATTGTTTCAACTTAATCTTAAATAATCTAGAAAATGTCCGTACGGGGTTCGATTACCTTTAACATGCGTAATTTTAAATGGTAGAGAATATAACCTCCACCCACCCCCTAATTTTCCCAATTTACAAGTGGGACAATACCCAAGCCAATGCTGTTTTGTCGGTCACTAATTAAAGGGGTTCATTTCTGGGAAATTTGGGGAACTTATTATTGAAAGATACTGCCAAGCTTCCTTTTGTGGTAGTAAGTTTCACCTCACTTTCATTAAATTTCCTCGAAAATGGCCACCTTTTAAAAAAGTCCATTGTCCCCTTCCTGTAATAAAGGAAACCCCGGGGGCCCTTTATCCTCCGTGCATTGGTGTGAACTCCTTGTTAAAATCAGGGGGGTAATACGGGGGGACGGGAAACCCCCTCGTTTCGTTTATCGAACGATTCCCCGACTTTTTTGGTCCCACAAAAATTTTTGGGCGATTCTTCCCCCCTTTCATTGAGGGATGAGTATTTTTCCCATAATTTGGAATAAATTTAGAGAAATAACTTACCCCCATGAACCCGCAATACCTTTTTGTCCCGGGGTTCGGAGATTCTAATAAGTCCTTACGGTGGGGTCCTTTTAAGTGTTTTGGAAAAAATGCCCCAAAAAATTTAATTTTTTTAACAAAATTTTATTTTCCCCCGGATTCACAGTAAGATTTTTTTCTTTAAACACTTAAACTTGTTTAAAATAATAAATGTTCCCCCAAGTCTTCGAATACACAATAATATCGTCCAAAAAAAGGCGAAGTAAAAGTAAATTCAATTCTCCTAAGATTTATTCTATTTCGCAATACCCCATTCCAATAATAATCCAAAAGGAATTCTTTTAAAAGCGAATTCCAAAAGGTACCGAGAACGTAGTTAACCCCTGGTTTCCTTCGAAAACTTTTTAAAAAAAATTTTTTGGGTTAAGTTATTACTGAGTAAAATTTTTTCCCCTTCAAATGGAAAATTTTAGTTGGGTCGCTTTTGGGAAAACTATCCTTCCAACTTTTTTTAAATCCTTGAATTTTAACATAATTTTTCCTTTTTTCCTTTCCTTACCTAAAAAAAGGCTGGATTGAGTACTGCTCCCTTGGTTGAAAATTCCTGTTCCAATAATTCGTAAATTTTTTTTTTTTTTATTTTTAATTGTTTGGTGGATTCAAGGATGGTCTAATTTTACGGTTCTGTTTAATTTTAAAATTTTTAACTCATAACTAATTTTCCAATTTTTCGAAATCCGTTGGAAATTTCCTTTTAATCTTTATTATTTCATTGTGGCTCTTCGCATCCTTTTTTAAGTGTGATTGGTTTTACCGTACGAAATATTTGCAAAATTTATACATTCTCTACTTTAAAAATAAAAACGACAAAATTTTTTTTAATCTATTAAAAACCGAATTTTTTATAAAGTTCGCCCAAAAATTGCCTTTTTGGGTAAATCCTTCACTATAAAAAATTCCCCCCCCTTTCCCCGGGGAACCCCCATCTATTTTAATTTTTTTATTTACAGCCGATTAGGACATTTTTTTTTTTCGCACTATACTGTAGGTTAGATAACTGGTAAAAATTTACATTTATTCTCTAATAATGTTTATACAGTCTATCACTTATTTATTTTAACTAATCCAAAAAACATTTTAAACCCGGTCATTATACTTCCTTTACATTCAAATTTTTCCCTGTTTTTTTCCCCCCGTTGTCAGCTAACCCAATTATTGCCCCCTTTAACATCTCTCCGTTCGGAAAATTTTTTCTGGGGTTTTCCCTAAACATAGTTTATTTTGGGTTTAGGATTAAATTTCCCCTCTTTTAAATTTAAATTTCCCCAAAATCCCTTTCATTTATTTACAAAAAAGTACTTTATGATTCCTTAATGTTAAAAATTGTTGGATAAGCTTTCATTATATCTTTTTGGGGGCGGTGCACCTTTTCAAAATTTAAAAGTTCACGTGATGATATGGGACGAAATAATTCAATAATATTTCAAGCATTAATTTGACCGTGACATGTCCTGTTTTTTTTCCCAAAAGTTTCGACAAAAAAGGGTTTCCCTGACTTGTGAAATCGCAATCTTTTTAATATCCCTTCCGTACATCTATTTCCTTTTTTTAAGTTTCAAAATTATTTTTTAAAAAATTCTAAAAATTTTTTGAAAATTTAATCCATCGCAATTTTTAAAAACCCCTTTAAAAAACGTCAATGGGGTTCGGTAGTTTATTATAACTTAAATGTGGGCCCCCCAAAACAAACAATTTTTCTCTAATTTTAACCAGACTTATCTTTCACTTCCGGTTTACCAGCCTCTTCCGCTCACCTTCTATTTCCAATTGGGAAACAGATAACTTGCGCACCAAGCTATGATTTTTCCTTGTCAATTTTTAGGTTTTTTTTTTTTAACCAAAAAATTCATTTAAAATTTCTATTCGGTTTTCAACATGTTTAGCTATATCCTTTTCTTCGATTTTAAACAATTTTTCTTTTAAATTAGTCAGACGGCGCTGCCAATATTTTTTTTTTGTTTCACACCTAACTATGTTTCCCAAAGTTAGCCCCCCGTTCAATGGGTTCCTCCAGTCTAGTTCCTAATAGTTGGGTTTCTAACTTAATTTTTTATCCATCCTCCTTGAAACGACCTTTCCCCTCAGGTTCAAATAATTACTATTTACATCAAACTTATTAACTGCCGTAACTTTTTCCTTAAATCTTCCCTTAAGACTAGGAGACACTTCCACCCTTTAACCTAATTCATAGCCCCCAATTCCCCTTTGGTTAAAAAGCCCACCTTAATGCCATTTTAAAATTTTAAATATTAAACATTTTTAAAATTTTTTCCAGTATCCAAGCCACTTTTTAAATTTAAACCCCAAATAAGTTCTTTTTTACAAGGTTCCCAAAAAGCGAGTGGCGCACTTATTTGTATACTGAATGTTAATATAAAAATTTTTTGTTTTTATTATGATGACCCTAAATAGTCTCGAAACTCAATGAGTTTTTAAGTAGATACTTGGTGGAAATTAAAACTGCAAACCCTTTTAGGAAGTATTCATGTTTAATAAATCAAATCAAATGTCAATTATTAACCTTGTATTCCACCAAACCACACATTGTTTTGAACAATAGGTTAAAATTTACTACATTCCTTAGGCAAGGCACTTTTTGATTTAATATTGGCCCTCACTGTCCTCTAAATACGTGAGTAATAAAATATTAAAAATAAAATAAATATCTTGAATAAATCTCGAATGAAATAAATTAACTTAGGCTTCTTCTCAAAACTAATAAAAATAATAATTATAAACTTCTTCACAAAATTAAAATTTCTCAAACAAAACTAAACTGTTTTCTCAACAGGAATTTTTCACAAGTTCCTACAGGATATGGTGGCAGCTCCTGCAGCTCTTAAATTTTGACTACAATCCTTAGAATTTCAATTAAATTTTCTTTTCGACTTTTATTCAAATTACTCCTTTACAATTCAGTATAAATATAAATTATAGTCCTCACTCAACAGAATTTGATCGTTAATTTCAAATTTTCAATTCCAAATATTTAAATTAATTCACTTCTTAATTTTGCAAATTTCAAATTTAGAGAAAATTTAATAATTCATTCAAAGTACTTTAGCTCTTATGGACCGAGAAAGTCCTTGAGTATTCGGTATTAATAATAATTTATACCGACGGATTCTTACGCCCAACACTAATTTTAAACTCGCACTAAATTGACTTTACTCTCTCGCTTCTCAACTCGGAATGGAAAGCAGAACGTGGTTTCTCGGCCTGCCCCCGACTACGCTCCTGTTCCGTGCAGGACTGTTTCAATCTCTCCCAACGCAGGTTGGCCGCCTAACCAAGATATAGTCCCACTGTAAACTATTGTTTAGCATTCACTGCCATCAAGTCAGGTCTAGACCAGATTCCAAGCGGCGTTGTGCCTGCTGCTGGATTTCAATATAAATTTACGTTTGTATTCCTTATCTTCATTTTACAATTCAAAAATAAATTTTTATTTATTAAATTTTTTATTTTTATTTAAAGTATACCATGTAAATGGTATATTTTTCCAAATCACCTACTATCAATAACACACTTTAAGCAAGGTATACAAGAGAAAGGACTATAGTGTCTACCTCCCCCGCTGCGAGGGGGAAGGGAAGTGGTCCAGTCCAACGCGTGCCTCCAAGTACCTCGGAGTCATGGTGGACAACAAGTTAAGCTGGAGAGAGCACATCATCTCGTACGGCGGACAAGGGCTGGCTAAGGTGGCCTCTTATCTTAGTTAAGCATGACGGCCAATGTCGGGGGTCCTGCGTCCAGCAGAAGACGGTTTTTGATGTCCGAAGTCCAGTCCGTGCTCCTTAAGGAGCAGAGGTGTGGGCAGACGCTCTCAACCAAGGAATTCTATAGGTTGCGACTCCACCCGGGTTCAGCATCCAAGCTGCGCTCCGGGTTTGTTCCTCCTATCGGACAGTAATCCGAGCCTGCCAGTCCTGGTGGTTGCTGGAAAGTCATCCCTGTCAAGCTCTTGGCAGGTGGGAGGAAGGTGATTTTATCAGAGACTAAAAGGTGACAAGGACTAGCGGCATGAGGACGCAGCAAGATTCGAAGAGCGGCCGCCTGAACCTTCCAGCAGTGGCAACACAGCTGGGAGCAACGAAACCCGAGACGACGATGGACTGCGCGAAAAAAAAAATAATAACATTAATAAGAGCACGACAATTTAATATATTAACTATTATTTTAGATACATTAGGTCCCTCTTCCGATTAAACGTCAAAAGTTTATAATATAGATATAAAAAGAATGTGAAATATTTATATTTAATTAATGTCCCTTATATTTAAAATACAATTTTAAAGGAAATAACATGATATTGCAGGATACCAGGTAAGTACTTGGTTTTCCTCAAGTGACCATAAATTTGCAGTAACAACACCACTCAAGTGACACTTGGTGCTGGGAAATGACCACTTCAATGCTGCCGCCGCAGTCCATCTGGAAATGTCTGCCTTTATTAGAGAACTCGTAGACTTCAAAAGGTTGTACATTATATTCTTACCGGAACCTTTCAGAATTGGTATATAGTACAACTGCTTAAGCACTGAAAATTCGTTTGTTTCCTTTAAACGTAAATGAAATTTAACCTCTTTTAAAATATTCTTGGATGATACGTATTTTACATAATGAATATAAGAGTTGCAGTATAATATACTAAGCTGAGTTGAGTTGTAGCCAAGTTAACTATCAATGAAATGGCAATATAAACCTACCTAACTGCGTCCAAGGTAACAATTTTCAATCAATACTCGATATATTTCACCAATAAACTAAAGACCTTGACCCATTATATTTCCAAAGTGCTCACTTATCAGAATCCATTTTGTGCCTCAAAGTTTTAACTTAAGGATTTACCCACAGATTAAACATAATTATAGACACAGTCAATAAATAAGATTGCGAATAAGTTATTAACTTTGAAAGCACTTAAAGGTGTGACCAATAGCATACTAAATACTAAGCTATAGGCTGAGCCAAATTGATTTTAAGTTACTTAAATGGTACCTGTCTCTTCCAAAAACGGTCTGTAGAAAGAATTATGCATTTCTTGTTTAGGGAAATAGAGAAAAATCAACTATAGCACAAAAAATAAAAACCTGAAGAAAATTACGAATCGCCTTAATGTACACTTTTTGGCATTTTTTCTTGAGATTTTTGGCAACAAGAAAACTCAACAACAGTGTCGAAAATATAATTCACTCACTTCCCATCAGACGTGTTCATATACACGTGCATAAGCCTATGACTTGCTTGATGAAAACAACTGGTAACCTCTAGTTTTATTAAAAACATCCCGTTGTTTAAGGATAGCAAGCTAATTGAATCCCTCATTATTTCAATAATGCAGTGTACTATTCATACTTGTATAACAGTAAAAGCGCTGAATGATAAATAGGTTGAGTTTGGCAGATTTTAAATACGAGAATAATATGACGTTTTTTCTGGAACTTTAAATGTTTTTTGTTTAAACGTTAATCAGCGTAGTTTAAAAAATTGAAAAACAACTTACAGTATACTCGTCCAGAAGTTTATTAGTTAACATATGGACTTAAATTAAAATTATCCCATAACTTTGAACCTGTAATAAGAATAAGAAATATAATGTAAAAATCAATTAAATCTAATTAATAATATAAAACCAAAATTTGCAGTTAAGAACTTTTTGGTACGGTGGTCCTATAAATTGCAGATTTAATTGTGGTCTAAGTAAACCAATTATAAAAATATCAGGAGTTATTTAGTTAAATCCGCAGCAGGATGAAGACCTCAACATATCATGGCTATTTGTCACTTTAACAGATAACCCTGGGGATAGTAGCTCGGTAATGGGGTCCCTAACAGTTAGTCAGCTTTACAGTACTTTAACGTTTTGGTTTGTTTTAACGTCTTATTTTGGAGGGTTTAAGTTTTTTGTGGGAAAATTTACATTATTTTTCATGATTATCTAATTTAACAGTTTACTTTGGGAGTAATTTATTATTATTTTTAAATCTACTTCTACTTTTGCATAATTTGTTTTAAACCAACTTGGTATAAGTTAATTCAGAACCATTGCAGTAATATTTATTTTCCTTAAGTCTAATAATAAACCATCCGTATACAATGTTTTTTAAGACTTATTGAATCTATAAATGAAAATTAGTTGTACCCAATATTTTATTATTTTAATTAAAGAAACACAAAATCAGTGTCGTAAGGGGAATATAATGTTAGTAACCAAGCTACTAATCTAAGAACTATTATAAAAGAAAACTACGTTAAAGGGTTTTTGTTAATTTATTTGCTTCAACATGTACCGGGAAAACCCGCCCTAGCCAG
>NW_025787238.1:0-14007 GCF_021130785.1 Homalodisca vitripennis
AAATTCCCTGGGTGGGTGATTAAAATGTTTAAGAGAGGTTATAAGACAAGAGGGGGGTTTTTTAATTTCGTCAGGATTATTGTCTGGTCATTATGAAAATCAAATTCCCAGGGGAGTGGGAGGGTATTAACGTTACCGGGGGATAAGTCTCCAGGGGGTTATCTGGTCAATTACCAGGATCTTCCCCATGGGGGGGTTAAGTTAAGAGATTTGAATGACTGGTAAAATTCGGACATGAGGTCCAATGGCAGGAAATTTCCCTGGGGGGGTTATAATGTTACCAGGGGGGTTAACCACATCGAGCAGGGGTTGTAATGTACAGGAAGGTTATCAAGGGTCATAACCAGGAAATCCCCCGGGGGGGGGGTTAATATTACCGGGGGTTAATGACACACTTGGGCCTTTTTTAGAGGGTATATGTGTCCTGTGAACATAATTAAATATTCCTCTGTCCGCTATTCTACTATTGACGCTTAGCTAACGCTCTAGCCAACTCCCGAAGGTCACTGAACCTTTTCTGTAGATCACGTGAATTATCCTAAATCCCGGTTTAAAATTTGTTTTGAGTTACGACCAAACCGGTTAGGTAAGCCGCTATCAAGCCCGGAATGTAAATTTTTTTTTAAGGCGAAAATGTTCCACATATTTTCACTTAATCGCGTTTTGTCGGTCATAACTAAGGTGAAATATAGTAAAAATGTCACTGGACCTTTTTTGTAGGTCCATCTTATTTTCTAAATAAAACGTTTAGTCTTATTTTGACCTCCGAACCAATGGTTTCGAGCCGCTTAGTCGACCCCGAAAACAAAAGTTTTTTCGCGTAAAAGTTTACAAACAAACAAATTGTACATAATCACGTTTTTCGTTTTTATTTCGGCCAAAACCAATCGAGATAGGGCAAAAGATTAACTGGACCTTTTCTGTAAGATCGCGGCAATTTGTTAAGCATTTGAAAGAATGGGTCAAATCAGATTTGAGCTACGGGACCAACAGGTTCGGGATGCCGCTATCGCGGCTCTTGAAAACATTAATTTTTTATCGAAAAAATCTCTGGAATTTCAAAATGTTCTTGAGCGTTTTGTATGTCGCTTAAAAACCATGGAAAGATTAGAGGCAAAAAGTCATTAGACCATTTTTTGTAGTCTCACTTCATTTCCTGACCATGAATTTTCCGTCAGATCCGAGGCTAGCTCCCAAGCGGATTCGCCCGCTATCGGGGCTTAACAAAAAATGTGCCCTGCAGGGGTGAAGAATGCGCGATTTTTTTGGGAATTTTTTGGTGAGGGGTTGAAAATGAAAAATTCTCACTTTTTTCTCGGGATTTTCTCTGAGTGGAGCTTTACACGTGGAAAGCTATCTGTGTAAACAAATTTTCACAGTCTGCTAAGCTCATCTGGAAGTAGGGTTAGAAATTA
Organism: Homalodisca vitripennis; assembly: GCF_021130785.1. Lineage (NCBI taxonomy): Eukaryota > Metazoa > Arthropoda > Insecta > Hemiptera > Cicadellidae > Homalodisca > Homalodisca vitripennis. The sequence continues at coordinate 1,416 of NW_025787238.1, forward strand.
GTATACGTGAGTCAGTCAGTCTGTCAGTCAGATTTACAACATGCGGTTGTATAATAGTACTTTAGATAACCGTTAGAGATATGACAAAAAGTGGACTGGACCTTACAAGTCTTAGTCCGAAAATTTGTAATTTTGTCTCCTTTTCGATTATGTGCCCCATCAGATCTTGATCTACGACCTATGGTTTAGAAGGGTAAGCCAGAAATGAGCTCGGGGAGAAAAGTCTGCCACCGGGTCAGCTATCTTTGGAAAATTGTTTAGTATAAAACATGAATTAAAAACCGACCTCAAGGCAGTATTTATAAGTCGGAACAGGGGGTTATAAATATCACCAGGAGACTAATCTAGGTCAAGGCGAGAAATTCCCTTGGGTGTGGTGATTAATGTTAAGGAGGTTAAGGAACAAGGAGGGTGGGTTTAATTTTCGTCAGGATATTGTTCTGGTTCATATGAAACCAAACTTGCCCAGGGGGGGTTAACGAATTACACCACACCAAACCAACCGGGGGACTAAGGTCTCCAGGTGGGGTTATCATGGTCCCATACCAGGATTCTTCCCCCAGGGGGGGGGGGGGTATAAAAATAAGAGATTTGGTGGACTGGTAAAATTCGGGACAATGATGTCATGGCAGGGAAATTTCCCCTGGGGGGGTTTAAATAGTACGCACCAGGGGTGTTAACGACAATCAGGGAGGTATTGTAATAAGTCCAACGGAGGTTACTCAGGTCATACCCAGGAAATCCCCGGGGGGGGTGGGGTTAATAATTAACCCGTGGGTTTAATGTGACAACACTTGGGCCTTTTTTAGAGGGTATTGTGCGTCTGTGAACATAATAAAATATTCCTCTGTCCCTATCTTACTATTGACGCTTAGCTAACGCTCAGCCAAACTCCCGAAGTCACTGAACCTTTTCTGTAGATCACTGTGATTTCACTAAATCTCGCCGTTTAAAATTTGTTTTGAGTTACGACCAACCGTTTGAGCCCGCTATCAAGCCCGGAATGTAAATTTTTAGGCGAGGAAAAATGTCCAATAATTTTCACTTAATCGCGTTTTTGCGGTCAAACTAAGGGAAAATATAGTAAAAAGTCACTGGAACCTTTTTTGTAGGTCATCTTAATTTTCCTAAATAAAACGTTTAGTCTTATTTTGCGACCAATCCGACCAATGGTTTTCGCTGCCGCTATCGGACCCCCAAAAACAAACAGTTTTCAGCGTTAAATAAAGTTACAAACAAAATTGTAACATAATCACGTTTGTTTCGGCTCAAACCAATCGAGATAGGGCAAAAGATTACTGGAACCTTTTCTGTAGATCGCGCAAGTTTGCTAATTTGATGGGTCAATCAGATTTGAGCTAAACGAACCAACGGTTCGGCCGCTATCGGGCTTGAGAACATTATTTTTATCGAAAAAAATCTTCTGGAATTTCAAATGTTTCGAGCGTTTTTTGTGTCGCTTTAACCATGGAAGATAGAGCAAAAAGTCATTTAGACCTTTTTTGGTAGTTTCACTTTCATTCCTGACCATGCAAATTTTCCGTCAGATCCGAGCTAAGCTCCAACGTTTATCGCCCCGGCTAATCGGGCTTACAAAAAATGGCCTGCAGGGGTAGAAGAATGCGTCGTCGATTTTTTTCGGGAATTTTTTTGAGGGGGTTGAAAATGAAAAAATTTCTCACTTTTTCGGGATGTTTCCTGGTGGTTACACGTGGAAAGCTAGTCTGTTGTAACCAAAAATTTCAAGTCTTCTAACTCATCTGTGGAAGTAGGTTAGAAATTGAGTATACGTCGAGTGCAAGATCAGTCCAGGCTTTACACCTATGCGGTTGTTTATATAGTATTAAGATTCGTATCTGCTTAAGGGTTAACTTCGCTGAAAAAAGAAAATTGTTTTTCATTACTCCACGTAAAATTACAGGCAATTTTAAGTAAGAAATATTAGGTAATTTGTTAATTTAGTTCTGGAATTTAAAATGGATTGAAAGATAAGAGCTATATGTTTTATCATACACAATATATTTTTAACGAAAAAAACGAATGAATTGTTAATTTTAAATATGGCGTCATTGATCAACAGTCCAATTGCGAAATAAAAATCTAAAGTAGAATAACACTGTGATGGGATCGTTCTGAACTGTTATTTTCTGCATCAACCCAGTAGTATAGTATGCGTTTTGTGCTTGAGTACAGCATTGTCCAGCATGAATTTATTGTCAGAGCCGATGCTGCACTGACTAGGGCTAGAGAGAGAAACAATCAAGCCGAAAAGGCAGCATTTTTTTTATTTAATTTAATATTGCATTGTTATTACATAATGTAATACTCCGATGTTTAGGTTGATTCCTATTTCTGGGTATTACAGGGAGATATTTACAAAACCAGGTTTATGTTGTAAATAAATCTAGTATACAGGGTTTTCTGTAAAGGTTTTCTAACTACTTACCTAAAACCGTCATTAGAGTTTTCCGTCCTATGTCTGTCTTGTATATGTTTTTTTATCCAATACTATATATCTATTTGAACCAGTTTAAACTAAAATTTATGAAACTTAAGAATTATATTGAACTTTGGTTGAGTATTTTGAACAAATAAAATATTAATAAAAATAGTTTTTCGCTCCCCATTTTAAAAAATGTTTGGTCCGGTTTTCAATTATTTCATTTAAAATAACTCACAATCGACTAACGCAGTTCCGCCTATTGTGAAAACGCCGTGTAAAATCATTCATTCATGGGTTAATATCTTTGACTGCTTAAAAAGATTGAATATCTTCTTTAATAAAATAAACACAATATCTGGTAGATAGAAAAAAGAGAACTAAATGTTTTTTAAGCACATACATTCATCAAGAGTTCTTTAGCTCAGTTTTTCATGTGTAAATCAAAATTCCAAAAGTATTCTAAACACTTTTACTGAACACCCTGCATATTTATTTGTTTAAATAACTTTTAAAAAGAAACAGTTCGTTTTTGGCCTAGAGCTAGTGGTTTCCCATCTAAGATTGCATGATTTACAGGTATAATTATTTTTTATTTTTAAATTCGCTTCCACGTGTCTTTGATCAATCCTAAGTTACTAAAAAAATAAAAGAACTATCAACAATTTCGTTTCACCTATTTATTAATGGGTATACTTCTTTGCCAAAGAGTCATCCCTATACTTAAAAGTTATTGGTCCCTATATTCCTCGTGAACTATACTTTATGACTATGAATAATTGCTTGACATCAAGTATTTTCTTTTTGTTCAGCTTTTACTTATATTATTCAAATACATAAATGAAATTGCTTTGAAGATTCTTGGAAACACTTCCTTCAGCCTCTCGAATTTTCTCGGCAACATTACCCGATGTCTATAGTAACAGGAAGGCCCAAAGAGAATGGTGATCGTTTTTAACTAGTTAATTCACATATAAGACGTGGGTTACCCAAACCTATCAAACCAGGGGAAAAATTATCTGTCATATACGTTCCTGTTGGAGTGCCGTCCAACTTCGTCAGTCTCTTCATAAGGAAATAACCCTGGGTCCTTTTTCTTCATTCAATTGTTTAGTTCCCGGGAAAAACTGGTTACATTTACTAATATCTTGTAAGCAAATTCCTATACCTAAAATGCTAATTGCGCCTAAAAGAGGCGGCCTTCCCTTTCAATTTTGTTCTAATAAGATTTTAACATAAAGTAAAATGTTGTGTTGACAACCACGCAGACCCAAGTCAGGAGGGAATACAGTTTCCATAATTATTTATCAAACATTATTGAGGGTTTCAATACTGTTTTAAGGTCTTCAACACTTACTGGCCATAAGCTCTCTCAGCGCTTCCAGAAAATCTTATCCTTGACAATATTCTGGCGAGATTGCTTTGTTAAACTAAAAAACACTCTGTAGAGGTTATTCTCTACCTTTAAACCAGAACCCTTGCTGAGATGTTATGATTTTGTGCTAGGCTCACCAAAAAGTGACGATAACATAAGAGAAGGTTAAACCGCCTTTCACAATTACACTAACAATTTAATTCTCATTTTCCTTATTTTCCACACACACACAAAAGAACTGATACTCATTAGAGAACTATCTGTTTTTGGAATTTTTCGAATAATCACTATCAGAAACAACTTGTCCTTTTCTCTTCAAACTTGTTTCTCAATGACATGGTCAGCAACTTATCATCTAAATTTTTGTTATTTGTTGTCGACTCCGAGACTTATACTTTCGATGACTGTAAAAAATCTTCAGAATTACTTACGTCTGGTTGCTGAGTGGTGTGATCACAACAAGATGATAATCAAACCCAACAAAAGTCTTGTTTTTTATCTTTGATTACATCCTGTCAAGCAATATTAAACGGGTGGACTGTGTAAATGATCTTGGAGTTAGTTTACCATCTAATTTATCACCTGATGTTCATATTAACACTGTATCTGCAAAGGCCAACCAAATGCTGGGATTAATTTCCTATTCCTATTTCCGGGGTCTTTTTGGTGATAATACTCTTGTTCTGTTTGTATAGAGCCCTGGTTCGCCTTCATGTTGAAATATTGCACTACTGTTTGGTCCCCTCACTATACAGAGCGTACAAAACAGGTTCTGCAGACTACTGGGGGTTCGGAGAGGCCTTCCTTATCGTGACAGTTATAGTCACTGCAATGGAAGATGAGTATGTGCTACCAACGCTGGCTTCCAGAACAAGTCTTTGATGTGGTCTTTCTGCACAAACTTGTCAACGGGATGATTGATTCTCCTGACCTTCTTGTAGCGTTTCTTTCCTTGTGAATGTGGGGACTAGATCGAGAAATCTGTTCGCTGCCAGTCACTACTCAAATAACTACAGCTACTATGGTCTCATCGCTAGACTTCACCGGTATGGCAACAGCATCCCACCTGACATCGATATCTTAACAAGTAGTGTACACTAGCTAAACAACTTCTTTTTTAGCCGGTGTTTTTTTTGTATTGATTTTCAAAGTTATGAAGTGAGTGAGGTGTGTGTGTGTGTGTGTGTGTGTGTGTGTGTGTGTGATGTGTGCTGTGTGTGTGTGTGTGTGTGTTTGTGTGTGTGTGTGTGTGTGTGAGTGTGTGTGTGTGTGTGTGTGTGTGTGTGTGTGTGTGTGTGTGTGTGTGTGTGTGTGTGTGTGTGTGTGTGTGTGTGTGTGTGTGTGTGTGACTGAGTGAGTGATAATTGAGTGATTGTGTGAGTGAGCGAGAGAGTGTACCGTATGACGATAACACATGGGGTGGTGACTTCTGAGATCGTAGTAATAAATACTAGAAATACAAAGTTTACTTATAAGTTCAGTTTAATTACGAAAACTTAAAAGCACCACTTTTAGATGGTAAAGGAAAAGTTATGTAATGCCACGTTGCTGCCAATTAGAATATAATAACTAAAAAGTATATCTTCTAGGTGGGCCTAAAATATCCAATGTTCTATTGAATTATGCGTACGACGTTTTACTTTACAAAACAATAATATTTCACTTCCCTTCGCAATAGGTAGAACTCACAACCCGGGTGTCGGCGTCTTGGCACGAGACATTGAAGCTGTAGTCTAAGAACGGTTATTTCTAGAAGAGGAGTAGATGTTGGGAAGTGGTAGCCATCTATTCAAACAACACGTGAGATACTTCAGCTACGTAAACTCGCCTAAAACAAATTCGCGACGGTATTAGCCATTTAATGATACAAATTACTATTTGTAACAATGTGCTCGTCGCCATAAGGACGACGCCACAACCTTTATCTATCTCCATCAAGCAAATAAAAGATCTTCAAGGTAAGTTACTTTACTATTCACATCTTTACTTTACGTTACATTCATTTTATACGTTTGGCATCAAAGGGCTAATTTAATAATACGAAAAGATAAATTTTACTTACGGACAAAGCGCGCGAGGTCTGATGGGTTACGTAGTTGGGCTGCTACAAAGGGTTAGAAGAAAAAAAATTCATACGCGTGCCAATTAGGTAGTTACTCCGCCCAATAATTTAGTTCCGGAACATTGGATGTAAAATAATATTATATAATACTGGCTGATTAGGTTGCGAAATTTACATTGTATGAAATTTAATTAACTAATTTACGGTACAAGAGTGACTTTAAAACTATCATTTTTCACATAGATTTACGAGTATATTATATTTAATTTGTTGCTGCTGTATTGTTTATAATAGTCATCTTTTTATTTTTTTGTGATTTTACAAATTTTAATAGTTGTTAAACCTTTTGTAATTTTTTTAGATATTTACAATTGTTGTCAGTCATAGGTTTATTACTGTTATTTATTATTAAGTTTAATTTTTTTGTCGTATTCAATAGTTTACCTAATTCATATAACGATATATTGGTTTATTTATATACATTTCTACATTTTTCAGCTTTTGCATTTCTATATTTGTTATTCTTTTACCATGCCACACACTTAAAAACTGTTATATAACCATTTTTTTTTTTTTTTAAAGAATAATTAGAATCCATTACTAATATTAATCTATCGTAGACCAATATTTATTAGCATTTTTGAATGGATTTTATCAAGGGCATTATATTATTACTCATAAATTATTATTGAATAGTATCACTGTAATAACACTAATGTTACTTGCTAACTCTAATGATATTTTTTACATTTGCATTGTCTTTTCATAAGCTACTATTGTAAACTGGCGGTTGCCGTTGGAAGAATAAATAAATAAATCAGCATTAAAAGAGAATAGCCCATTTAAAATTAGCTAATTTATTTAATTTTTAATTATGAATTCTTCCCAAGAGAATGACTCAGAATCTATAATATCAACCTTTTAGGACCAGAAACTGATAAGTTTCATTGTAAGCTTCATTTTCATTTACAACCGAAGAAACTAGAACGGGTAAAATATAATTTAAGCTTCGGGACATTTTTAAGGAGCGCTTCAGTCGCTGGCTCCTCTTCTCAAGCTCACTTGCGTTTTGTGGGTCCACAAAAAGTTATAGACATGGTATCAACAAATTAATTAGTTCGTTATAATCCTACAGAATGCATATGGTAACATCAAATATAATATTATACAATTATTATTATACGCACAACACTGAACAAGGTAACTACAAACGATGGATATACCATACGGACAATACCATGACGATGCCACCCCTCCTCGCGGGTTTAGCAATATTGTCGGCCTCGCTCAGTGGAGAAGGGCGTGAGTATTGATAGAGCGCCAGGACAACCAAGTTCTTGCGCAGTGACAGAGGACTACTAAGATTGACGGATACCCAGATGGTTACGGTTTGCTCGGTAATAAGGGCGCCACCTTGTTGATGGGGTGTGATAGTCGCAGGTCTCCAACAAGGAACAGTTTCCTGCCCTGAGGTATGCTCAATCGAGACCACTACCATGCACGCAAGAACTATTAGGTTTACGACACTAAGCCTTACGGTACTTAAATTAGCCACAGATTTCGGTTGATTATTTTCTAATAGTAAGTTGCAAGGTCTCTAATTAAATATCAGGCAATTAAGAAATTAAAACCAATATTTCACATATTTCATTCTGTATTGGCCTATTTCTCTCACAGTGCTAAGGTCTTAAACTAAATAAACAAATATTTATTTAACTTAACTTAAACTTAACTCGTTGGCCAATTGAAATAAAAATACTAAAAATTATTACGGTAGGAGCGCTCCGATTACTAATATAAAATTACAGTGGCCAAAATCATGATGACCATATTCCTGAAACTACAAAATTACAAAACAATAATTCACATGAATACATAATGGCTAGACATTAAATTAAAGTTGAGTCCCATTCGTCAAAGTTCGAAACTGGATCCACCCTGATGCAGTTATTCAGGCCTAGTCCGATAGGTAGAGGCTCCACAATGACATTGACGGAGTTAGTCCGACCCTCCCAGGGGAGCACGATGGAATAAGTAATGTAAAGTCTACTCACCAACTGGGCGGACCCAAAACACACACACGAGCCGTCGATTGTATCGTCCGTGCAATCCAATATTGAAACTTTAACTTCATAAAGTCAGTTTTATTCATTTTCTGCGGCTCATTGAAATCAGTAAACACTACTTATAATCAATCATGAAAAACAATTGTCAAACTTAACTTATAAAGATAACCAGGCTGACTAAAACAAGCAAACAATCTGGTCACTATTTGTTGGGCGTCGTGGATGTGTCTAACATACTCGTATTTAGCTTACAGCGGCCAGTAAAATGTAAAGAAACGTTTAATGTATAAACATAAGTTTTACATTAAAAAACAGGGCCGCAGAAATCTGCCAATTACAATGATATTTTTTTGTACAATATTGGTCTTAAAACACAGAAAGCATAATTATTCTGACACAGAAAAAATTAATTACGTTTGTTCTTACTTAAACTAATTAATTACAATAATTATAGTAAAGTGTATTGAAGTATTAACCATAATGCATTAATGTATGGCACTTTCCACGGCAATGGTAGGTATAAATTTCATGACAACTGCCTTTACATTTAGTCTGAGTAAAACTAAATAATATTACCAAACATTAGGACATAAAGTTTACCGATTTCAATTATTTATAGAACAGTTAAACAAGTTTAGTAAGGACAATTTAATGAGAGACGAATTGCAATTTGTTTGACGAGATAATATATCGGTCCTGCTAATTATGTTACAATTTACAGAAACAATATGTGGTTACAGTATTTGACACATATGAACACGTATTTACAACTATTTATCTCTCTGTGATACTATTAAAAGACCTAGAATTTAGTAATTAATTTATTACAGATAACGTATTAATTTCCTACGTTTCATCGACAGGACTTGACAATCTTACTACGAGGCCCAAGGCTTAGTTTACCGTAGATATTGTATATTCTGTTAAAAGACAAAATTATTATACTGAAAATTTTACTAACTGACATACGCAAGCGACCAAAAATATCCAATGGCATGGTAATGGCTCACCTTAGTCCTAACTCCTATATTTGAACAGCTGATTGGCGTCTAATCAGTGACCGTTCTGTTATTACAGCAACAATGAAATGCGCGCTTCTTTCATTTGGATGTAAAATTTCGTTAAGGGGGGGTGTAGGAGTGATCAGTTCTACATAACAATTGCTCAGGTTAAAACAGAAAAGTACACGGCCGTCACAACGAAACAATGACAAGGGAGGTTTGAGATTTAGAAACGAAGCGAGTTGTTATGCGCAGACAGTGGACAGTGCGCAATCCGCGGAGTGCGAGTGGAGATTACTTTCTATCGGAACTTGAACATCTGAGTAGTAGTGTTCAGAGATTAATTACCACGCTAGGTATTTCTTAGAAAAAATAGCGTAAGATTCTTGTTGAATTTATGATAGCCTTAATATGGTTATAACAGAAACACAAAGTAACGATACCAGTAAATGGAAATTGAAAATATTTTAAAAAAAGTGTTTCATCACCATACATGAGTAATTAAATACATGATATATAATACAAACACTCATCGGTCTTAACAAATGAAAAACACAGTTGAATATTTCAACAGAATAACTCCATGTTTGACTGCAACTGAAACCCACAACGTCGAAGTAATTATGAAATAGCAAAACACGAGGAACAAAAACCAGCCGTCATTAACACAACAGTTTCTGTATTGAGTTCTGCGATCTTTCGATTCATTTTAGCGCAGGAGGTTTTGAATTCAATGGATGCCCCAAACACTTATAAAATCAAAATCCAAAATTCAAAATTACAAGTGGCTAATTACTTCCCAAAACATTTTTGATATCTGAATAGATGTTTAAAAAACTGAGTCTTGGGACGTTTTTTGAGCGTTTGTGGAAATGTCGACGACCCATTGTATCAGCCAGGTATTCAGATAGTGATACCCTTCAGTCACTATCTGGATGTTGCATGCCCGCCCAGGAAAAACAAAAAAAAATAAATAAAAAGCTGCAAGGTTTCATGGGATAACTAAAGGAGTTCTTGTATGTTCAAGAAAGGCTCAAATTCTCCTATAACATTTTCACTAAATACTCAAAATAATGATATTAGAAATGTTTTTTTTTTAGAAGGTACCTATAGGAGAATCCGTAAGAAGGTCATAAGGGAAGCTTTTTTTTTTTTTTGCAAAAGCCTATGACATCAATAAAGCGTTGGGTACTTGATGAAAATTTTGGTCCAATACGGCTTGGAAAAATAATTAATAACCTTTTCCGAGATGGGGATGGTGCCACCAACACGTGTTCCAAATCTAATTGCAATCCAAATTAATAATGAAATTATTGAAGATAAATTTAAAAAGTGGCAAAATATAAGTTCAATAAATACTTTGTCAGCCGTTGCTTTTATGAATATTTCAAAAAGGACGAATCATTGTCTCACAAAGTAATTATCGTCCAATTCCTCAATTCTGTGCCAGTTTTCAGCAAAGGCTTGAAAGCTTTTCCTGGAAAAATGTTCAGTCCAGAGCAATTTTAGATTTTAGAAAACACAGATCCAACAATTGACGCCTGGGTGTGAATAATCTTTTGGACAAATGTTGTTCGAAAGGTTTGGATATGGCGAAGAACATGTGCTTTAGAATATTTCTCGACTTCTGCTGTCCAAAGCCTTTGACTGCGTGCAACCAAGAGACAACTGTTTGCAACCAGTTTGGATAATAATGTGGCATTCGAGGTCGTCCCGCATTAATGGATCGGTTCTTCAACTCTTAAGGATCGACATTTCAGTGGCGTGGAGATTTTCGAACGTTATTTGAAACCAAAAATTAAAAATAGCCCACCGTGTTCATCAGGGTTCTAATCCTCGGGCCCTCCTCCTGTTTTGGATTTATATCGTACGCATTGAAATTAAGTTATGCCAGCATGGAAGACTGATTTAATATGCCGATGAAACGACTCTTTGTTTTTAAACACGTAATTTGAAGTTTAATTTTTTTAAAAAGTTAATTTTAAAGAACTTTGAAAAATCACACCTCATTCATCGCGAATTGAACACATGCATTACAGTATTTCACTGAAATGAATCTGAAAACAAAATCAATAAAAAAAAACCAAATATGTAGTAATTTCGCGGCCTTCGTCAGCAAGATTGAGTCAGTTCTAGCCGTCCGGCCGTTATTTATGGATGACAACCTTCTTAAAGGAAAATAATTACACTAAAGTTTTTCTTGGGGAATGATTCTGGACGAAGAGGGACTAACCCTGGAGCGGTAATTTTGACAGGGTCTGTTGCTAGAGTTACCTCAGGTATTTATGCTTGCGCAATCTAGCAAAATTCCATGTTTCCTCAGAAAGTTTTAAGAATAGTCCTTACTATGGCCGAATCCCGATCCTCATTTTGCGTATGAAATAAGAACCTTTGGGGAAGTTGTTTCAAAAAACAAATTGGAGCGGCGTCTTTAGACTCCTGAAAAATCTGGTCAGAATTAATTGAAAATTTCAATTACGAGAAGATTGTCCGTGGTAGGGGAATCTTTCAGGAGTTGAGCATCGCTAACTTTGCCCTGTCTCAATACTTTGTGAGGTGATCTTGTACTGCAGATCAAGGTGCACCTTGATTCGGTGGGCAGGAATCGTTTCATCAAATAATGAAAACTAGAGGCAGGGACAACTTTCGTACTCATCACCGCAGGATTGACATTTAGCCGCAACATATACTGTACAAGAAGTTGGTGCCATATTATATCCAAAGGCTCCCCGAAGCAAATAAAAATTTCCAATAATCAAAATCAAATTTTAAAATAACGCGTCTCAAACTCCTTTTGGTGTCCAAAGGCTTTCTACTCTGTTGATTAGAATTCAAGATGAAGCCGCTGGGGCATATTTGAAGAGTGCTGGATCTGGGGTCAATGCGATTGTGGTCCTTGGAAATGATATGTATGAAATGTGAGTATGAGGTTGCGTGAATGTGTAGACGAAATCGTGTAAATTGAGAAAACTATTAACGATTTGCGATGCGATGTAAACAATTGTTAAAAGAATGCAATTAAAGAGACTTATTATTATTATTAAAAAGCACTCAGACGTGGTCGTGCTGGCAGTGAGGTGGAGTCTCGTTTATGCGGTTTGTTGTTCTTGTGACCTTCCGTTGTAAATTAGAAATATCGAATCCAAAACCCCTACAATCTGCCAGAATACTTAACTTTAAAACATTCTGTCGGTTGAACCCGTTATACATTGAGAAAAACGTTCCACATTAACTAAACATACAGTATATGTCGTGTATGGAGAAGTAAAAAATTCGTAAACAAACAACTCACCTCAGCAACTATAAGGCTGTAGAGAATAGTGTATACAAAAAAAAATCAAATGGACAAAAAAAATCTGTAACTTTCATTACATTTCCCTAATATACTGACATGCTTATTTAACTTTTTAGAAAATTAAATTTTTAAACCCTGTTTTGTAATTGTAACTCACAAAACGTCTGATAAAAATACGAAGAGTATAATGATAAAAATATAACTTGGGTGTACCCTAACCCGACTTAAAATCGAAAAGAAAGTTAGGAGACCAGTAACAAAAAAGTAAAGGACTATATCTCTGTGTTTAATCCCGTACAGTACTTTCAAAATGACGTGTAGGTTGTGCTCATTATTCAGTAAGGGAAACAAAA
>NW_025787239.1:0-14779 GCF_021130785.1 Homalodisca vitripennis
TTTTCTGTGATACTTTTCTCAAAAGATACATTTGAACACTTCAAAAACCAAGATAGAAAATTTAGGTTCACTTCCAGCAAGGCCAAATGTTAAATTCAGAATGGCCGAGCTCAAAATAGAACTTTGTCACTTATCCTACTGAAAACTGGTCAAATTGCAGTAGCTTAATAATGTTGGGTTTTTTTTTTATTACAATCGTACCTTTAAGTTCTATTCAGTGAAAATTCCAATCAAACTATTTTTAGTTATTCATTTATAAAATATTAGGAAATTGATTTTTCTTTTTTATAATTTACCAGTGGTAAAATGTGTTTTAAAATTAATGGTATTTTAAAAAAGGATCATGTATACACAACCGTAAACGTAATTTCTTTAATTTAAATCAAGTTTTTTGGAATATTTTTCTCTACTAGACAATATATATTGGTATGCATTCTAGGTTATATTAAACCCTTTTAAGACCAATGCGATGTATATCATCCATTGTAGTATATAGGAAAATAGCCAGCTCAAACACTGAAGACCTGTTTGAGACCAATAAAGGGCAAGATTCACTGTATATGCTGGAGGTTTTTGAAATTCCATGTAGTTGTGGATTGTATATTGGAGAAACAACACATTTAATATCTTCTCAAGTTAGTGAAAATATAGAAACAAGAAAGATCAGGATATGTTAAAATCAGACCAAAAAATATAGTTACATACCCAGATATGCAATACACTTCACAAAATAAAAGCACTTAACCAAAATTCCAAAGTACGTGAACCTATACATTAAGGTGATGTGTTTATGGAAGGTAAACGTCTATAAGGGTACAAATCAGTCAAATCAGAGTCAATAGGCTTGTCTAAATGAAAAGAACAGTTTAGGCCTAGAGTAAAAACAAACATTTATACCTAAAAGTACAGTAAAAAGATCATTCTATATACTAAAATGTATTCACAGTCACTATAGTACTATTCATAAGTAAAGCCACAACAGTAAAATATATTACACATAAATTACTAAATAAACACAATGCAGTTCACGTTTTCTTGCCAAGATGCAAATAAGTTATCTGCCATAGTGGCCAACTTGGAAAAACAAAGCCGTATTTCAACAAGTAATTACGTCACGGTATAAAACTAACAAAGGATACCTAAAAGTACAGTAAAAAGATCATTCTATGTACTAAAATGTATTCACAGTCACTATAGTACTATTCATAAGTAAAGCCACAACAGTAAAATATATTACACCATAAATTACTAAATAAACACAATGCAGTTCACGTTTTCTTGCCAAGATGCAAATAAGTTATCTGCCATAGTGGCCAACTTGGAAAAACAAAGCCGTATTTCAACAAGTAATTACGTCACGGTATAAAACTAACAAAGAATACCTAAAAGTACAGTAAAAAGATCATTCTATATACTAAAATGTATTCACAGTCACTATAGTACTATTCATAAGTAAAGCCACAACAGTAAAATATATTACACCATAAATTACTAAATAAACACAATGCAGTTCACGTTTTCTTGCCAAGATGCAAATAAGTTATCTGCCATAGTGGCCAACTTGGAAAAACAAAGCCGTATTTCAACAAGTAATTACGTCACGGTATAAAACTAACAAAGGATACCTAAAAGTACAGTAAAAAGATCATTCTATATACTAAAATGTATTCACAGTCACTATAGTACTATTCATAAGTAAAGCCACAACAGTAAAATATATTACACCATAAATTACTAAATAAAACAATGCAGTTCACGTTTTCTTGCCAAGATGCAAATAAGTTATCTGCCATAGTGGCCAACTTGGAAAAACAAAGCCGTATTTCAACAAGTAATTACGTCACGGTATAAAAACTAACAAAGGATACCTAAAAGTACAGTAAAAAGATCATTCTATATACTAAAATGTATTCACAGTCACTATAGTACTATTCATAAGTAAAGCCACAACAGTAAAATATATTACACCATAAATTACTAAATAAACACAATGCAGTTCACGTTTTCTTGCCAAGATGCAAATAAGTTATCTGCCATAGTGGCCAACTTGGAAAAACAAAGCCGTATTTCAACAAGTAATTACGTCACGGTATAAAACTAACAAAGGATACCTAAAAGTACAGTAAAAAGATCATTCTATTACTAAAATGTATTCACAGTCACTATAGTACTATTCATAAGTAAAGCCACAACAGTAAAATATATTACACCATAAATTACTAAATAAACACAATGCAGTTCACGTTTTCTTGCCAAGATGCAAATAAGTTATCTGCCATAGTGGCCAACTTGGAAAAACAAAGCCGTATTTCAACAAGTAATTACGTCACGGTATAAAACTAACAAAGAATACCTAAAAGATAGCTAATGTTAGGATATGTCAAGTGGCGTTACAATCCAGTTGATACATTTATGTTTCACACCATAAGGAATGAAAGTGTCAGCACTTTTTCTTTACACAGATAACCCTTATGACAAAGAAGGTTAATACTTCCATCATTGTAGTTTTCCTTATAAAAAGTTGAACGTTCAAGTCCGCAGGTTGAACATGCAATATTATTAACCTGCATATATATGTTGCCATACCTTCATGTACTCTCTATAATGCAAACGACTTCAGTGTATCATAACTGTAGTTATTAGTAGTTCTTAAGTAATCAACGTTTTCACATCTGATTTGTAAAGCTAACTTTGACACTTATTTTTGTATAAGATTATACAATTGATTTGCTGATATAGAGATTTTTGAATCCTATGTTTTCTCATTTTGTATAACAACATTAAATATTTAAGGTTATAAAATTCATAAATGTAATTTTTTGTACTTTTTAGGCATGGCTGGGCAACAGCTATCACTGAAATCCGGCAACCTTACATGAAAGTCATTTGTCCCACTGCGTGAGTACTTTCTACTTTAAGGTTAATCAGTACCTAAGCTTATTCATCATATTTTATTTATAAATACCATTTCAGTAAGATTCCATCCTAGAATATTTGATCCTTAATTCTCAATCTGTTTTTATAGTAAGTTCTGTACTAGCAAGCTCATTTTGGCTGAAGTGTAAGTTTTGTAGGTAGATTTCATAGAACTCTGCCTATTGCAGTTGTCTTCATGACAGATTTTTGGCATTTTTTCTGATTATGACCCTCTACAATCCATAACTACCTTAATCTATATTGCATGAGATATATATAACAATATGTTATATATATATATATAATATGATAGAAGATCTATCTACATATATATACAGGGTGTCCAGCAACCATTCGAACAAACTTTGCCACATTGTTCAGCAGGCCAAAACTAACAAATAATGCAATATAACAGGTGCCCTATTTCGCTTCCGTTTAGCGTCTGATCTGTCTGTATGTGTTTTTTGGGAAAAAATTACTACTAAAAAAACCACTTAAGATACAAGAATTCAAAACTTAACAGTTATGTTAACCTAGTGTTGGTCCTTTTCAGTGAAAAAAATAAAACAAATATCTCTCTGCATTTAAAAAATGGCGGCCGGTTCAAAATTTTCAAATTGTAATTAAGCTATGAAACTGGCTACTTTGACAACAAATTCACCAGGGATAAACTTTTTTTAGCGTATTTTATTACCCTATTCAACAATATTCGTTTCAAAAATATTTTGAATAACAAATAACTGAGTTACAGCACCAAACGTAAAAAAACAGGTTAAACCCATGCATTGCAAGTACAGTAGAGTCAGATTATTCCGACCTAATTGGGAACCGACGCCCTATTCGGACTATGTGATTGTTCGGAATCAAATTACAGATGTAATTCGGAGCCAGAATTACAGATAAAAAATACCAGTTTTAAACTTGAGATTGGGTCTATTTTGTTATAGAAATTATCAACATTGTTTTTTTAAAACATGTTTTCTGACTGTTGCATTGTATTTCTTGACAAATAAACGTGTTTGCGAATACTAAGCACATTTACCGTATTTAGTGTGAGAGTTCTATTTTTAAGCAATTGTGAGCGTTACTTGGGATATTGTATGGGTCCACGCGTTCAAATAGTTGTACGAAACTACGTTTGTCTCCCAATTAGACTCTCTTTAATTGCGACAGAAGACCAATAAACTGAATTTTATGTCTTTTAACAATTTATATTGTACTTCAATAATAATATCAGTACTGTACTGTCCAATTTTTTTTTGATTTCACTTCTTAATACAGTAATTTAACTCAATACTTAACCTATAAGTTTCAATTTGGTACTGTATTTAACTTCATTATTTAAGTACTATACCGTACACAATTTGTCTTAATAAAATTATGTATGTCTAATTTAATAAAAGTTTTCTTTTGTTTATGTACCGAAATGATGCACCCATTTTCATTTTTTATGTTATTAGTTTCCTTATAACTGTTCATTATCGTTATAAATAATTCCTGCCTGGACCTGTTCGGATTAACCGTCGTTCGGCTTACACGTGTTCGGATTAGCGGGACTCCACTTGTACATACAAACAAATGTAGTGGATTTTTACGAATTAAAACTTTTTAAGGTTCTTTTATTAAAATCGTGTACAAATATTATAACCTTAAATTTAATATGTATTTTTTATAATTTGTTTTAAGGTCAATTTAAAAAAAGTTTCTTAGACCAATTTGGTGAATCCTGGTTTTTAAATCCTTAAAAAAAATGTTAATTGGGCTTACGATTATGGTTTGGGTTTGTTGGGGTTTTCTTACATGGCAATTGTTGTGAAACAGCGTAATTAAGTTCAATGTGTTTGAAAAAATTTTAGTTGAAACATGATTATTTTTTATTAATAAATCAATGATTACATTACTGTAAAACTTTCTATAATCGTTGCTACAAAGTGGCGTCCTTGATAACTCGTTGCAGATTTCTGAAGCGTCGTAAGCACGATTCTCTCACCCCTTCAAAAGGATTACTGTCTTGAATAAACTGCAGCATGGCCCATCAACAACTCTAGCTACTAGATCCATTTCATTCTGTTATGGGAGTGGTAGGTACCCACTAAGGTTCGCTTCTACATGATTGTCCCCAACAAGGTAAAAATCAATGGAACATTGTTTTTTTGGGGTGTGAGGTTCAGGTTGACCGTGGAGGCACAAGGACAGGGGGGGAAACGGGACCTCACGACGTCCAAATCCAAACGATTCTCCATACACTTCATATTTCAAAATGTTGTCTAGGCAATCAGGGCGAAAAGTGTGGGCGTGTGCTTCCATTGTGTTGGCAACCACAATTTCTTTGGTCTAGTTTTCCAGATAGGAGAACATGTGTCCAACAGTCTCAGGTAAGATTTCTCTCTAAAAAACTTCATAAGTAGGTCCGTTCTAGTCTGTTTGGGATAATGTGTGGCCCAATCAAATATCCGTTTCTACTATTCCAGCCCAGATATTGACAGAAAATTTGTGCTGAAACTTACGTTGCACAATTTCATGAGAGTTCTCTTCAGCCCATAAATGGCTGTTTCGGCTATTAAATATGCCATCTCGAGTTAAATGACGCTTCGTCAGTAAGAGAACATACCTTAAAAAATCGGGTTCATCAACTAATTTGTGAAGGAACCAACGAGAGCAGTCTACTCTGAGAGGAAATAATCTGCAGGTTCTAAGGCTTTGTACTTTCTGATGTCTGTATGGGCACAAACGTTTCATTCATTTAACACTTTCCACACAGAACTTTTGCATACATCCCAAATTATGAGCAATAGCGCGAACGCTGGTGGAGGGGTTTTCTTCTACGGAATAATAAAACCTCTTCTTCAAAATCAACAGTCCGTACGGATTTTACCCGTTCTACAAACATTATTTTTCAAATGTCCAGTTTCCCTAAGACGAATATGAACGGCACTGAAGACGCTATGAACTGGGTGCCTGCCTATCTGGAAAGCGCTCTCTGTACAATCTGCTAGCTAATCTGGCATTGCCTCCAGCAAGTCCGTACACAAAGTGAATATCAGCATTACTCTTCAAAAGTAAAACGGTTCATATTGTACAAGAAACAAAGTAATAAAAGTAAATTTAAATTAACAGGAAAAACTAACAGGAATTACAAAGAAGAACAGAACATTCAAACAGTGACAATCACGTTCAAAACATACACTTGCTCAATAATGTCTTGATAGTTTGTTTATTAGTTTTTCTTCATTTAAAACACCTGATTTGGTTGCTGATTGTTGGTCAGCTGTTTTCATGTAATTATTATTCTATTGTTTTTTTAAGAGCATTGTGAATAGTTTGTTTCTTTTTTATTTGTGTGTGTGTGTAACACATTGATTACTGTAAATGGAACAAAAATGATAGTAATATTTTTTTTAGGTTATATTAATTGTTCAGTATTTTAATAAATAACCTTAAAAAGTTTATTCGTAAAAATCCACTACATTGTTGTATGTACTTGCAATTGCATGGATTTAACCTGTTTTTACGTTTGGTGCTATAACTCAGTTATTTGTTATTCAATCTTTTTGAAACGAAAATTGTTGAATTGGTAATAAAATATGCTAAAAAAAGTTATCCTGGTGAATTTGTTGTCAAAGTAGCCGTTTCAAAGCTAATACCAATTTGAAAATTTTGATATGGCCGCCATTTTGAAATGCAATGAGATATTTGTTTTATTTTTTTTCACTGAAAAGGACCAACACTAGGTTAACATAAACTGTTAAGTTTGAATTCTGTATCTTAAGTGGTTTTTTAGTTGTAATTTTTTTCCCAAAAAACACATACAGACGGACAGACGCTAAACAAAGCGAAATAGGGCACCTGTTATATTGCATTATTTGTTAGTTTTGGTCCTGCTGAACAATGTGGCAAAAGTTTGTTCGAATGGTTGCTGGACACCCTGTATATATATGATCATATACACGAGGGGCCATCCGGAAAGTAGTAACCCTGTTTGGTGGAAATTACAAATGACACAGAAGTAAATATTAACAAATATAAACATTTTTATTGAAAAGAGCATACCTTAAACTACTTCTCCACATAATCTCCAAGCAAATTTAAGCATTTGTCATAACGTGTGACGAGTTTTTGTATTCCAGCGTCATATTCCTCCGCCGCCAGCCGATTGAAATACGTAGTCACGGCCTTCTTTAAGGTCTTCATCGCTGTCAAATCTTTTTCCCGCCAAAAACTCTTTAAGATTTGTAAAGAGATGAAAATCTGAAGGGGCCAAGTCCGGGCCTATACGGTGGAAGGTCGAAAATTTCCCAATTGAATTGCTGCAGAAGTTGTTGTGTTATCCCTGCTGCATGAGGCCTGGCATTGTCATGGAGGAGAATGACGCCATCAGACAATAGACCTCTCCGTCGATTTTGTATTGCCCACCGTAATTTCTTTAATGTTTCACAATACGCATTAGCGTTAATAGTGTCTCCACGGGCCATAAAATCAATAAGCAGTACACCACGTCGATCCCAGAAAATGGTTGCCATTAAGTTTCCTGGTGGACAGAAACAGTCTTGAATTTTTTTGGTTTCTTTGGTGAATGAGTATGATGCCACTCCATTGACTGTCGTTTACTCTTCAGGTGAAGCATAACAAACCCACGTTTCATCACCAGTAACTATGCGATTCAAGAACGTGTCTGCTTTCATCAGAAATAACGTTCCAAAAATGTGAATGCAGCAGCCATACGCTTGGTTTTGTGCTCATCTGTAAGCGATGCGAGGGACCCACCTTGCACAAATTTTTGAATAATGCAGATGGTCTTTGACAATTTCATGAACAATTGTTCGAGAAACATTAGGGAAATGTTCACAGATGTCATCAATTGTGACGCGCCGATCGTTCCTCACGAATTCGTCTACTGACCTCAGCAGTTGATCTGTAATGACAGATGGTCTCCCTGAACGCTCATCGTCGTGTGTGTTCCCCCTCCCCAAGTTGAAATTACGACACCAGCGGCCGAACAAATGACTCTTCCATCACATTGTCTCCATACACTTCCTTTAATTAGCGATGAATATCACAAGGTCGAACGTTTCTTGCGTTGAGGAAATTTTATTACAGCCCTCACTTCACAACTGGCGGGCGTTTTTTCACATTTTTTTAAACATTATGAATACTGCCACAGAAAACAACACCAGGGCAATGCTTTAGCGGTCACGGAATGGAACTTGTAAACAGAGAAGGCAGACAAGCCACTGGAAGCGATCTGGACACTTGACCAGGCGGGCTACTCGCGATCGGTCACAGCGGCCTCACGCGTGCGGGGAAAAACGGGGTACTACTTTCCGGATGGCCCTATACAATATATGCAATATAACAAGAGTTTTTGAACATAATAACTAACTGTAATTTTTTCAAAAATCCAAACTAAACTTGTTACCAAAGTTAGTAATTGCACCTAGCTTGGATAAGTTCTTCAGCCAATCAATAAAAGGTTTCAAGATGGCCGCCATTTGAATTCAAGTCTAAATTTTAACTTAACATCTAAATTTTGACTGCCCCAACATAGACCTAAAAAAATATATTTAAAAAAAATAATATATATATAATGTAATTGTAAACAGCTTTTATTCTTTCATTTTTAATGTGTCTTAAGGTTTCAATATGGCTGACATTAAAAGTTTGGGAAAGGAATGGTTGGTTGTATAACAGTTATTATATATTATAGTACAAAACAAAAATGTGTTTTAGAATTCTCAGGCCATTTATAAAAATGTTGTGTTCTTTTATTTATTTATATATCATAACATACGAAGTAACAAGTGTTACATAGTTTTAAGTAGTATGTGACATTGCGGGAATGTGTGAACACGATGATTACCACGGTTCTTTTTATATTCAGATTAAGACACACACACACATAATGTTTTCAAAGTATGTAGAAGTTGAATATTGATCTAAAAAAAAGTAGCACTCGTAGAAAATATATCTTTCACAAACTAGTGGTTGCTAAAAATTTTTGGTGCACAAAGTACAAGTATTGAGTTTTTCTGGAGTACAAAACTGTTAATGGAAAGTGTTATAAAGTGTCAAAATGTTGTTTTTCTGTTTGACAGCCCCACAATGCCTGTTACACTGAACAACGGATACCCCATGCCATCATGGTTCGACCTCAAGTCTCTGGAGGCAAGTGGGCCAGAAGATGAAGTTGGAATCAAGAAGGCAGCAGAGTCTATCCATGCGATGATAGAGGCGGAAGAAAAAGATGGCATTCCTTCCCATCGCATTGTGCTTGGTGGCTTCTCACAAGTGAGTGATTCATTCCTGTTTTTAATCAATTTTGATCATTTTCATAAGACTGGATTTATAAAATGTGGTAGTCAAATAGTTCCTATAATAGTAAATCACTTTTTTAAGAAAGTAATATGGTTGTTCCTGATGACATATTTAAAGACAGTTACATTGCTTTGTTATAAAGCTATGAGGTAGTTTAAAAGGCTTGTTAATGCTTATGATGTGTTTAGGTGTGGTGCTAAATAATTAATATAATTAGTCTGATTTTATCAACTGCTTTCATAATGGGAGGTGCCGCATATCATTGCTCCCAGTAATGACTGTCTGATTATATCATT
Source organism: Homalodisca vitripennis (assembly GCF_021130785.1). Classification (NCBI taxonomy): domain Eukaryota; kingdom Metazoa; phylum Arthropoda; class Insecta; order Hemiptera; family Cicadellidae; genus Homalodisca; species Homalodisca vitripennis. The sequence goes on from NW_025787239.1 coordinate 9,525, forward strand.
GATTAGTATGGAGTGTGTGATCGAGTTATAAATTTTATTTCATTTTCCCAAAATTACAGTGCCTTAATTATTTATTAACTAACAATATTCAGATCAGTTAACATTTCATACTCATTATATAGCACTTCTAGGTCTAACATATTACTACATATAGGGTAGTCCAGTCACTAATTATTGATTCATATCTATCTCAGGGCAGATAAGATAAGAGCCAGGTCTGCAATTGTGAAATTAACCCTAGAAACTGGCAATGGTGTCCACTCTGTTACTGGCGGCTCTATTTTAACAGCCTCGCAGACGTTTCTTATAATGTATCACATTTCATAACTGTTAGTCCAAATATAAACTATTATATGTCAATGTATTCACAACTATATGGAGAGCATTATAATAAAAATATCTTATTGTTTCCATGGAAAACATATTTTTATTTTTTTTACAAAATGTAAGAAAAATGTTTTTTAGGACATTTTGTTTGTAAATATTCCGTTGTGTAACTGCTTAGCAATAATCTTTACATCAAAACTGTTAAATGTATAACTTATTTGAAATTTTGTCCTGATTACAAAAATATATAATTATAGTAACTTTTACGTCAAAACGTATGTGTTACAGGGCTTTGTATGAAAAAGCACCCATATTTACTTATTTTCAAAAATGCGTACATTTCTAAATAAATATTATTGTTCGCGGGGTAAACATAATCTCTTGACTGCATTTATACTTATATAAGTATGACAGATAAAACAAAAATAAAAACAAAATAATAAATTTTAATCTTACCTTATTTACATATGTACAATATATACAAAGTTTCATTTTTCACTCAGCGTCCCTAGATCCCGCCCTGCGCGCTCTCTAAGATCATTTGATCGGTCTCTAAAGTTTTCACCCATACTGAACAACTAAAAACTATAACCTGAGAAAGCTAAAAAAACAATAATAACAACACCAAATACTATTGGATTCGTAACCTCAAACACAAAACCCGGTACTTGTTTACAGTTTCCACAACAATGTGGTTGACCCGTACTACGTTCACGTCAGCTGTCCATTAAAAACTGTTTTTACGGTAAACAAAGAAGACAATAATCGAAGTAAGAACAGTAAATCAGTACTATAGTTATTGCTCTTTCAGAATATATCAAATAAAAATCATTCATATGACCTTAATTGCCTAAAATTTCAATAACTGTACATGTATACTTTGGCGACGAATATTTGTCGTTGCCAAATCGGACGGACCTTTGGCGACAAAAATTCATTTCAATACCAGCTGGAGGGTTAAAGGTATCTGACCATTACCCTTGCCTGCTCAACATGCAGACTTCTGTTACTAGGAATAAGCAAGTAAATATGTCTGTATGTCAAATTAAAAAATTAGATGAAAAAAGCGTTTATTCAAATTTTTCTCAGGTTGACTGGAGATTGGTAACGGATAACAGTATGTCATCAGATGAGGCATATTTGCATTTGGATGATATAATTAATTCAATTTATAAGAGAGCAACCATTTGGAAAACAGATAAATTCAAAAAACCAAAGAAGCCTTGGATGACATGTGCTATAGTTAAGATGATAAAGGACCCGTGATAAACTTTTCAAGCAACTTCAAAATAAAGCCAGAAAATAAAAAACATTCAGAAAGAATACAAAATAGTAAGGAAATAAAATAAATAAAAACATTATTCGGGGCAAAAAGGAAATTTCATAAAGAAAAAAAAAAAAAACAAAAAGGATATCAAAAGAAACATGGGACGAAATTAATGAAATTTTGGGAAGAAAGAGAAAGATGAATATTGATGATACAATACATAGATACATGTTGAATAAAGTAGGTACATTAGAGAACATATGTGAGCAATTTGGAACGATTTACATAAAAGATATAAGCAGCATAACACATAAAATGTAATACAAAGACTTATCAAATGCAGAGAAATGTATTAATAAATAAACCCTGGTATGTCATGCAATACATCGTTGTATATACCATACTCAAATTCAAAACAAATTGAAAAATATTTTGGGAAGAATGAAGAAGAAAAAGTCCTGGCATAGATGGAATTAGAATGATGGATTTAAAGAGATTCTCAAGTCTCTCAGAGCCACTATCAGTTATAATAAACAAGTCAATATCAGAAGGCAGAGTTCCAAATAAACTTAAAGTAGCAATTTTTAGACCTATATACAAGTCTGGATGTCACACAAACATACCAGAACTATCGGCCCATTTCAATACTCTCTGCGGTAGATAAAGTTATAGAGCATTAAATAGCAAATGGAGATATTTAAGAGATAACAGGATAATTGATGATTGCCAGTATGGATTTCAACGAAATAAAAGTACAGAAACCTTGTTAAAAGATTTTTCTAATATGTTAACAAAGAAATTGATAGTGGGGAAACAAATATTGGTTACCTTTATAGATTTTTCTAAAGCATTTCATACACTTCAGTTCAAATAAAATAGTTGAATCTCTGAGAGCAGTGGGAATAAGAGGGAAATTTCTTGATTGGTTTGAAGATTAACTAAATAATAGAAAAATTGTTTAGTTAAAATTGGAAACTGTTTTTCACAGGAAACATGACATAAACATCAGGGGGAATACCTCAAGGAAGTATTTTTGGGACCACTTTTGTGTATAAATTTATGTAAATAGTGTAGCAAGTATAATGAAAAAGTGTAAAATTTATATGTACGCTGATGACACAATTTTGGTAACTTCTCATAAAAACATAACAGAGGCTAAGGAAAATATGCAAATGGATTTTAATAGTCTCATATGCTGGTGCCATGACAATGGTTTAATTATAAATGCCGCTAAATCAAAATTAATGCATATACACTCACCATCATTTAAATGTAAAATTGTTGATATTAAACATCATGATTATAATTGTTTACATACTAAAACATATATTTTTAATAATTCTCAGTGTAGTATTTTAGAAAATGTTAAAGTTTTTAAATATTTATGGGTACTGGTTGATCACATTTCAAGTGGGATAGGCACATAGAAAGTGTCTGTAAAAAGGCCAGAGTCTACTCTAGTAAACTTTACTACTTAAAGCAATATCTACCCTGTAAAACACTGTTAACAATATGTGATGCACTATGTGAATCTGTTATAAGATATGGGCTCAGAGCTTGGGGAAATGCATCCAGCTATCATTTAAAAAGTATAGAAAGCATACAAAGACAGGCACCTAAATGTATTATGCCAAATATTTTGAAATTTTTACCAGATTGCTGATGTTTTCCAAAACTTAAATCGATTACAAATAGACAAATTGTTTAAATTTTTAATAATTAATGGATTATTTAAGAGTTGACACTTATAAAATAAAAAACACACATACTTACTCGGTCAGAAAAAACTATCTTGTTGTACTTAAATTCAGCAACAAATATGGAAGTAGAACTCTGGGAATATGTGCCTACAATTTTTAACATGCTTCCAAACAATGTTAAAAAATTCTAAGAGTTGTAAATTATTTAAAGTTGCATTAAAAGAGTTGTTATGGAAAAATTGAATTTAATATTAGGTACTGGTTGTTGTTGTGTTGTTTTGTTATTGATTATTAATAGTTTGTTATGATTGTTTTTTATAAATGTTATTGAAAATAAATTCCAAATATAATTAAGGTAACTTATATATATATATATATATATATATATATATATATATATATATATATATGTATATTTATTTATTTATTTATTGTTCTTTGAATGATTTTATCTGAAATTTAAACATGTTTTTGGGTATATTGTTATTGAGTTAAATTATGCAAATTTTATATTTATTTCTTCTGTTTGTTGTTGTTGTTATTGTTATCGTTGAGTTTTTATTTATTGTTGTTAGGATTAAGTTTTTTTTATAAATGTTAATTAATTATTGCTATTGTTTTTCTTGAGAAATTTTGGTATGTTAATTTAAAATTTGTATTTATTAGTTTTTATATTTGTAACTGAGGTAATTGGTGAGGTGTTTACTCTTGTAATAAAAACTGTAAAGGACTTTACCACAAATTAATTTAAAGCATAGAATTAATTAGTAATTAGTATATTTAGTGAAATGCAGACAAACCCAATAGGGTTTTTGCATTTATGAATAAAATGATTTGTAATTGTTGTTATTTCAAAGAATAAATAAATTTAATAATAATAATACTCATGTTAGTCCGTCAACCTTGTTTTTCTTGATATTATGTGAAAAATTCTATTACAGTTTCAATGTGAATTTTGGTTGAGTTTAGCCTTTGGTTTTGGCCGTTTTGGGCAGATAAAGAAAACATAGCCAATTTTTACTGAATATTTAATTTGGCATAAAGTGATTTATGTCAATAATAAAACAATATTTTACAAAAAATTTGTAAACTAGAACTAGATTGACCTTGATCAATCTTTCTTTAATTCAATAATAATATGAATTACTATCTGATTCCAAAGATGACCTTTCTTGTACTCTAAACTGCATAGAATATTGCAGGGCGCGCAATCTGGGTGTTCGCAAGGTCCGTTATCACCAGCCGGTGGTGGATCGATCCTACCCTCCATTATTGCTTCTCTAATCCCCCACCCCCACCACCATTGCCTGGCTGTCTGTCAGCATCCAGCGTTTGTGTGCATTATGTTAGTCATTAAGCTTTACGTTGTTGACAACTATTCAACGTATTATATTAAGAAATCGCCTTAGTAAAAAAAAGTTAAGTATCTGCCTTAGGGAGGACTTTCTACTCTTGTGTGTTCAGATGATGAATGTGGTTTGCCGGCATAATTATAATCTCAAATAATTCATCATCTTTAGTAACATCCAATACAGACAATGTATCTAAATGGCCTTCTATATGATCTCAGGACATGTGGGAGCTCAAAAAAGAAGTATTTCCATGGTTAGATGGTTTATTAGGTTGTACGTTATGTAGGCAATTTTCTCATCTTCATGCTTTTCAAAAAGAATATTATTTTAATTTCTAAGGAATGGTGTGCCTTTATGTAATTACATGTAATGGGTCTAATAAGTTTGCCCAACTAACTTCTTTAAGAAAAGAAATTTTTGTCACAAACAATCAGCAGGACCATTTGGACAGCTGAGACCATATCTGCTAAACCATAAAAGGAAACTATTGAGTATTTCTGTCATAAAATGAACGTATCCAACCACGAATCTACCATTAAAATATTTAGATCAGCTTACTATTTGGCAAACAATGACAAGGCCTTTTTCTGACCATTCCGAACTTTTGGA
>NW_025787240.1:0-13174 GCF_021130785.1 Homalodisca vitripennis
TTTTTTGATTTGGTAAATATTATTAATTTATACTTATATAATTGCCTTTCATTTTTTTGTATAGTTTTTATATTTTGTACCAAATTTTTTAAGTATTTTTTTTGGTGTTCTTTTACTTTACTTACAATTTTTAACCTATGTTGTGAAAGCCAAACCCTGAAAATTTTTTTTTAGGGTTTATGGTTCTTTATTTATTACTATTTATTAATTAGGGGGTTTGTTAAAAAAAGACTGAGAGGGGCCCCGGGTTTACTATCCTGAAAGACTGATGCCGGTTTTTTCCCCAATCCTTTGGACCTTTGTTTCCCAAAGACTTAAGTTTTATCTCACAAAAAGCCTCATGCTCTTTGAAATCATTTGGAAGTGCCCCCTCCAACGTTTTATCAGCCCAGTTTGGGCGGAACAACGATATGCTTTTAAGTTTTGGTTAGACTAAACAAAACTGCGTAAATTTGAAAAAAAAAGAAAACTTTTGGGGATGAGCAATGTTGGTTTCCCCCGTTTTCGTGGTTAAAGATTTTAAGGGGGGAAGAGAGGACCCGAGTTCAGGGGGGAGAGGGCCCTTAGCCTCACTGAGGAAATCTCAATACAGCAGGGGGAATGATCAAAACCGACCACGTTGCCTCAGAAGATTGCTGAACCCCTTGCAATTGGGGATTGTAAAAATTTTAAAAGACAATTTAAATGGGTTGTGCTGTTGGATCCTGTTTCTCCCCTGAAAAAAAAAAAACCTGTTGTTTTGTTTTTGGGGAACGGTTCGTTGAAAAGATAGGGTTGGGGGAAAGGGTTAAAACACGGAATCCGGGTTTTTTCTATACCCCAATAAAAATCCAAACACTAGTGGGGAAAAAAAAAGGCGCCTAAAGAAAGCTAGGGAACCAAATTGAAAAAAAGCAATTATTACTTTTTTTTTTAAAACGGGGAAGTGTAATCTTAGTTCCCGTAAGACAATAAAGGGCTATTCAAACAATTTTTGGCACTTAAGAATGACACATTTCTAAACGTCCGAACTTCGAGGAAATGGAAACTTCATCACACAATCCCGGGGCCCAATTGCAACTTGTAAGAAATTTTGGCCAAAGAAAATTAAGGGTCCCCACCTTTATGTCCGACCTTGGGCCCCCCGTGATTTTTTTTTTTTCCATGCAAAAAAGGAAAAAAGGGGACGTCGTTTTGTTTGGGGGAAAAAGCGAAAAAGTTTTGGAGGTGACCCTAAGAAATGTCAAAGGAGGTTCTCTAACGTTTTCCGACAGGAAAGGCGGGGAAATTTTTTTATTAAGGGGAAAACCCTTAAGGGGGAAAAAAGTTATGTAGTTCAAAATTTAAAATAAAAAGTTTTTATAGACCATCTAGTTTTATTGAACAACCCCCTATGTTGTGCGATAGGCCTAACCCCTTTAAATTGTTTATTGGATTTTTGGTTTTTTACTTTCCTTCTACTTCTTAACCATGTTTGTGTAATACGGTAATTTTAAAATTTTGGGATTTTGGGGTTTTTTCTTTACTTACTACTTTCTTAAAAATGTTCGTGCAATAAGGCCTAACCTTTAAATTGGGTTTGGTTTTGTATTATGGGTTCTTTTCTTTATTTATCTTATTAATTTGTTGTGAAAACGGGGCCCAACCTTTAAATTTGGTATTATTTTTTTTTATTTTTAATATTTATTAACAGTTTGCAAAAGGACCCAACCTTTAAAATTGGTTATTGGTTTTTACTTTACTTTTTATCTTATTAACCATTTCGTGCGATACGAATAAATTTAAAAATTGGGTTTGGTTATTGGTATTTGGGTTTTTTATTATTTCACTTATTAACTATGTTGTGTAAAAGGGCCTAATTTAAATTTGGGGTTATTGGTTTTTTCTTTTCTTATATCTTACTTAATTATGTTGTGCAATACGGACCTAACCTTTTATTGTTTTCGGGATTATTGGGTTTTTTCTTTATTCTATTTATTAATTTTTTTCGGCAATACGGCCAACCGTAAATTGATTTTGGTATTATTGGTTTTTACTTTCTTTATCTTCTTAACTATGTTCTGCAACGGGTAACCTTTAAAGTTTTTTATTATTGGTTTTTTCTTTCTTTTTCTTATTAATCTTGTTGTGTAAACGGACCAATTTAAATTTGGTTTATTGGGGTTTTTTTACTTTTTTTAATTTATTAACTATAATCGTGCAAAAAGGACCTCCTTTAATTTTTTTCGGGAATATTGGTTCTTTACTTTACTTTATTTACTTAATCTATGTTCGTGCAATACGGACCTAACCCGTAAATTTGGTTATTGGTATTATTGGTTTTTTTACTTTACTTACTATTTTACTTAATCTATGTTTGCGGATACGGGCCTAACCTTTAAATTGTTTATTGGTTTATTGGTTTTTTTACTTTATTCTATCTTACTTAATCTATGTTCGTGGGAAAACGGCCTAACCTTTAAATTGTGTACTATAGTTCTTTTACTTTACTCTTAATATCTTATTAATCTATGTTCGTGCAAAATGGACCTAACCCTGTAATTTGGGGTTTTGGTTTTTTATTGGTTCTTTCTTTACTTACTATCTTACTTAATCATGTTCGTGCAATACGGACCAACCGTAATTTGGTTTTGGTATTTTTGGTTCTTTATTTTTTACTTCTATTTTACTTAATCTATGTTCGTGAATGGGCCCAAACCCTTTTAAAATTGTTTTTTGGGGATTTTGGGGTTCTTACTTTTTTACTCTTTTTAATCATTTTCGTGCGATACGGCCAACCTTTTTAAATTTTTTTTTGGTTTTTTGGTTTCATTTTTTTATTGTATTTATTAACTTGTTCTGTAATACAACCTAACCTTTAAATTTGGATTGGGGTTCTTTATTTATTTCATTTACTTAATCTATGTTTGCGATACCCAACCCCTTTTAAATTGTTTTTTGGGTATTTTTGGTTTTTATTTTACTTATATTTACTTAATCTATTTTCGTGCGTTTACGGCCAACCCTTTTAAAATTTTTTAGGATTTGGTTCTTTTTTTTTCTTACTATTTATTAATCTTGTTGTGCAAACCCAAACCTGAAATTTGGTTAGGATTATTGGTTCTTTATTTATTACTATTTATTAAATCTTTTCGTGCAAGGGACCTAACCTTTAAATTGTTTTTGGTTTTTGGTTCTTTCTTTGCTTACTATCTTATTAATTAGTTCTGCGTACGGACCAAATTTAAATTTTTTTGGTATTTTGGGTTTTTTTTTATTTGCATCTTATTAATTATGTTGTGAATAGGGCCCAATTTTAAATTGGTTTTGGGGTTCTTTATTTATTTATATCTTACTTATTTATGTTGTGAAATAAAACAATTTAAAATTTTGGTTTTTGGTTTTTGGTATTAGGGTTTTTCTTTATTACTATCACTTAGTGTATGTTCGTGTAATACGGATTAACCTTTAAATTTGGGTATTTTTGGTTTTTTTACTTTTATTACTAACTTATTAATCTATTTTTTTCGTGGGAAAAACCCTTTTTAAAATTGTTTACGGTATTATTGGTTCTTTAATTTACTTACTATCTTACTTCTTATGTTGTGCATACGGAAAACCTTTTTAAATTGGTTATTGGTTCTTTATTTTACTTACGATTTATTTAAACCCTTTTTCGTGCAATACGGCCCTAAAAATAGATTATTGGTCTGGGTCTATTATTATTTCTCTTACACTTTTTTACTTAATCTTTGTTAATACATCTGACCAAACTTTATATATTGTTCTTGTGTTGATATTACTTTTGCTCATATATTTTACAAAACATGCTTGTTCATTTGAGGTAGCTTTGATTTAGATAGAGATCTAGGTAGTTACGCTTTTGGTTTTTTTTAATTGATTTAGAAAAAAACTTATTTATCGAATGTTTTATTTCAATTTTTAAATTTTTTTTAAAGGGCCATTTTGGGTAATGATGATTTACTAAATGCTTAAAAGTTACCACCCCTTGGTATAGCAATATATCTGAACCTAACTACATACATAATCCAAAAGAAAAAAAATTTCCCCCGGATAGAAACCCCCCTTTTTGGGCTCATTAGGGTATGCGATACGTGTCATTTTTAACATAAAGGTTGTGTTGAGAAAAACACGTCACATTTTGGGCCCGAAAGGGAGGGTTTCGAACAGACTCGACTGATTGATTACTTCAGTGATCGTCACGTAAAAAAAACCGATAAAAATTAAATACTAATATATTCTATTTTAGTCATACCGTATTACATTAAAAATCATGTTTCCATTGAGCTTTTCCGAAATTTGGGGGCTCTTATACAAATATTGGCTGTTTAATTAAATATACTGCCCACTGGTCGTCGAAAAATATGACCCTAAGAGTGAGGGTAATAAGTCAACTCACAGACTGGAATTTAATCAGATGTTTTGTTACTGCCCCCTTAAAGGTGCAAATTTTTCTACCACAACGACAAACCTTTTCTGCTCCTCAAATAAGTCCATTCCGGGACAATACCAAAATTATTGCCCGTTACACGAAACATTAGCCCCAGGGAAACAAACCACAAAGAGGGGAAATTCCAAAAAATTGGTGGATTTATAATCTGAAGAAGCCCGAGCTGATTGAAGAAAAGTCAAAATATGGGTTACCAATCGAGAGAAATAGTGAAGACTACGCTCTCGTTTTGTGACTTTCTTAAAGGGGCCAACTATTAGTTCGAACTCGCTCTACATAAAAAAGATTTAAAATAAAACACTCTTAAGTGCTGAAAATACGAGGTTCAGGGGGACTTCAACTATTTTGCTGCCTCTATCTTAATATAAATCCCCGGGGGGGGTTACTCGTAACCAGACGGGCTTGGGGACCCGGGTTCCCCCCAGCAAGTGGTCAGTATAGATGGTTGGCATTTTCTCCCAAAATAAAGCTGTGCAGACTATCAGCGCAGCCCCTGTACTGACTGCGCTGTGGGTGTTTTAAGACAGGGAGAGGGGTCCCGGTCATAGATTGTACATTTCCCCCTTAAAGCGTATATGCACTGATGATACTAGCTTTAATGGTTTCCCCGCAAAACGCCCTGATTACCCCGCATGGGGTGTGAAACAGGGATCTGGGAGGACGTGGTGTGATGGTGAATGAGGACAATTGTCTGCCTGCGGGCTTCTGGATCCAACACTTCCACTGTGCTATCACTAAACCCTGGATGTACTGCGGTTGAGACTTGGGCCCATCTTAACCAGGGGGCCCCCCGTTTGGCTCAGGGGTCAGCGGTGGAGGTGTTGGGCAAGGGGCTTTCAATTCTGATATCCTACTGAAATTCTCTCCAAAGGGCCGGCTATTACTTGGTCAGTGTTGCGCTTAAAGAGGGCAAGCGACGGAAGGATGGATTGGAGGTTCTATGGTGTCGTAGGGGAGCGGGAGGCGGAATGCTGGCCTGCTGGGTAGGACCCACTGGCCGGTCCGCTGGCTTATGCCCGGCTGTGGTTCGGGGAACGAGCCCTGCACCTGAATGGGGATAAATGCCTCAATAAACATAATGGTTGGTAAATCTGGACATCATTCGGACAAAGGATAAGAAGGAAGGACAAGGATACGCCGGTTCTGGCGGGTCCCATGCCTTTTGGGGAAGAGCTCGAAAACCGTCCACGTCAATAAGGACGGTACACTTCTATATGAGAACCTACATGGGAAAGATAACAGGGGAGAGTCCGAAAGTGACGGAGCAGCCTAAGAGTCTTGCGAGAAGCCAGTCTCCAATTTAGAATCATTCTTAGGCAATTGGCTGAAACGGCAAAACACTGAAGAGGAACAGGGCCTCAAAGCCATTGAAGAAGTCCTGAACGACTTCGAAGCCGTTATGAAGACGAAACCAATCGAGTCACTGTATAGGTCCCCACTGTGTAATATTAAAGCGTGGCGTGGCGAAGATCAAGGATTCTTTGTACGGAAATCCACACGAAGCAGGAAGCAGCGTAGTGAGGCAGTCCCACGGGACGAGACTTGGTCGGCGCCACTACCTCTCCAGTTCAGGAGATGAGGAGTGGTAAGAGGAAGAGGGCAATGCTAGGTGAAGTTGCAAGACTGGAGGTTCAACTTGCCCTCCTCTAACTCATAAGTGACGGTGGGGAGTGGCACCGCCGGGATCGGACTAGTCCTGAGCCTGTCACTCCACACCTAAAAAAGGGCCCATTTAACGCCGAACGGGTTCCACTCAGAGGAGCAACTCTGGCAAGAACGACCGTAAGAATAGGACGAAAAGGCTTAGAAAAGAAAGGGCAAGCTGCGAAGACCGTAAAAGAGAATTCCGAGGCTGTGCAGAAACAGGCAGCTCCTGCCGCCTCCTCTGCAACGGCAAAGCTGAGGGAAAGAAGAGAGGAGGAAGACGCGTCCGGATTGCAGTCCTCATTCGACCAACCACTGGTAAGTCGTATTGGGATCCTGCTATATGGATCATCCGTTCAAAGATAAAGAGGATTGGACTCCGGGGCGGAGGTCAGGGCTATTCGTCCGACCCGCACCTTAGGCGGTCTTCTGGTGGAGCTGGGTCGAAGACCACAGACAAAGGACCGGTTCAGCTCGGCTTTTGAAGACGGCCATTGGCGAGGAGCGGGTACCGTCAGTGTTTTTTTTAGCGCCTAGAGCCTCGATAGAGAATCGAGACGTGGACAGTCTCTCTTACGGGGGAGGAGGTTCAGGAGGGCTGTTGAAAGGGAGCTCGGTGCTAGCGCAGGGGTGGTCAAGGTGTTCCTGACACAAACAAACATGAAGGGAGCAGAAACTCGCAGTTGTCTTTCTGTCTTGAGCGGGGAAGTTAATCAGCTGCCTAAAGGACTTCAAAAAATCAAAATTGGGTTGGGTCAAATGCAGGAATCGTTCGAAGGGTGGAAGTGACCAGATGCTTCAGATTTGTAGTCGGCTACGGCCATCTGCAAGACGGACTGCCAAGGGACCCGACAGGAAGGCATTGAACCTTTGCCTGAAGTGGGGGGGATGAGCGGACACAAGCGAGCTACCTGTGCTGCTAACGAAAGAGCTTTCTGTGTGCTAACGATGATCAGGACACCGTTGACACCCAGCACACTTTCCTGGCTCGAGAAAACCTGTCTCACGATTAAGAGAGAATTGAGGCCTTCTAGAACAAAAAAGTGGGATGCGTGTCCTCCAGGCAATCTCCATCGTAGTCGAGTAGCTAAAGATCTTCTTTCCCAGCTTTATTCTGGAAAAACAGATCGATCTGCTCATCTTCAAGCGAGCACTATCGTGACCGGGGTTAGGACCCCAACTGGTTTGGGAGTATTTCGGGGACCACTGCATCTGGGTGCCGAATACCAACGTGTTGGTTAAAGGTCACGTTAGGAAGCCAGAGGAATTTTGTATGGGGTGAATGCCAGCGACGCTATTTTTCGTGAGCTGTTACTTCTCAACCTAATGTTAACATAGCAGAGTTTCCAGAATTCTGCTGGATGACCTAGAGGATATTTATCTTGACCCTAGGTAACAGTAGGATAATCTTAGCTGGAGGATTTCAACGCCAAGTCTGTAGAGTGGGGCATGCCTTGCGGGACAGATGTAAGGGCGTTTACGGAATTTGGAGTGGATGGCAGCACCGGAACGGTATAGTGGTCTCTATTTGTGGGGAGTGCACCACTGTTCAGAAGACCAGGTTACAGACAGGACCATCCCCGATGTCACTTTTTCGTCGGAGGGACTCGCTCAGGAAGAATCACGGACTGGAGGGTGATCGAGCGATTATTACCGGTTTCGAGTCATCAGATACAATCAACCTTCAGTCTTATCGGAAGCAGACTGAGCCGAATCGTACCAACTCGGGCTTCAGGCTGGAATGTTTCTATGGCTCATTGCTGAATCCTTGTCCTTGGGCGATTGACGAGGGCAAGGACACAGTTCTCTCTATAGCGGGTAGTACCACAAACATTGTTGACGCCACTATGAGTCTCATTGGCGCGCGGTTTTGTGACGCCGCAATGCAACGGGAAAACGATCCTTGGGGGAGATAACAGACGCTCGGCTTACTGGTGGACGGAGGTTAATCGCCAATCGTCGGAGAGTTGGTTTGAGGCTTAGCACGGAAGGTCACCGGGGATAGAAAGGAGGGGGGGTTTGCTTCCCCCGAAGGCTTCTAATGCAAGAGTACAGAGATGGAAGATGTCTCAGGAGGCGATCACCGGTGAGCAAGGCCTCCAGTGGAAGGAACTCATGGACGATTTAAACGCGTCTCTTGGGGGACTGGGCTACACAAAAACGTCATGCGATGGCTAGTTGCCCAATTGCTAGCCCTAACAGGAGCGCCGCCGAAAATGGAGGAGGTAATAGTTGATGCTCTTGTTTCCGTCTCACCAGGCTTAGCGCCGGACGGAGTCAGAGCATATCGCAGTTGTCTCCGAAAGAGGTACCTCCGTTCACTGACTAGAGCTGAAAGCCGCATCGCTTCGATGGCGCTGTAGAAAGGTCCGGGCCCCGATGGATCCAGTGGAAGTGTTAGAGTATGTGGCTTGTGGGTTCACCGCAGCTGCTGCTTAATATGTAATACCGTGCCTGGGCGGAAGGCGTGTTTCCCTCCTCCCGTTGTGAAGATCCGGCGTCAGTGTTGGTCAGGCAAGGGAAAAAGGAGACCCACACAAGCCCGACGCATACAGACCCCTCTGATGCTGGACACGCGGGGAAAACTCCTCCAGGTTTGATCTAAACCTTAGGTGATCCAGGCTGTTGAAAGGCTGGAGGACGTTCTTGTTTACCATAGTTCTAATTCTTTATACTGAAAAATCGCGGTAGGAAGTAGGCTCTTATTTAATAGCGCGGGTGCGGGGACATGTGCTATTGTCAGTTGGACCGGCAATCAGTGATCCGGTCAGTGGAGTATCGGGTGATGCGTTCCCCTCGGCTGCTTGGAGGAGCAGTCAGTCTAGTTTGGCGATTGAGGAGTTGTGTAGCGGTCGAGTTAGTAGCTGAAGAATTCGTCTCTAACCCAAATAGTTGGGATTTAGCAGAGTAATTATTTATCGCGTGTAAATTCAAGTTCAAGTATTAAAATTTTTTAGTGCGTTTATTATTTTGTTGATCTGCCTCCGTAATCTTCAAAGTAGTAAGGTCCCTTACCAGCGTTATAGTTAATATAAAAATTCACCTTTTATTTTATATAATACTGTAATTAAAATTTCTAAAGTTTCCCAATCTTTCATGAGTCCTGAAAAATTTCATTCATTTTTTGAAGTATTGTGAATTTAAAATTTTTGGGTCATAAAGTAATATCACGTTTTGTGTTCTATTTAATTGGAGTATTTTGAGAAGAGATCTTTTTATTTTGTTTTGTTATTTAAACCATTTTTGGAGGAGTAATATTTTTTGTGTAAATTTATAAATTTTTAATATCTTTTAATCAAGACTCTTAATTAGATTTGTTCGACTGAGTGACATTTGAAAGAAATTGAATCAAAAGTTTGTAAAACTTTGTAAACCTTTTGGAGTGAACTTAAAATTTCGGAAATAAAGAAAGTATCTTCGAAAAGTTGTTTAAATTTTATAAAGTATTTGCTCCATATAAATCTTTAAAAAAATATATGTTGCTATAACAACGGTCATAATTTGCGCACTCTGCTATTTCTTTTTGAGCATAAACTTGAACAAAGGTTATTTACAGGAAAGAACTTGTAAACTTGCATATAAACCCCCCATGTTCGGATTCCTGCAAGTGTTGTGTAACTTGTATAAGACTTGTGCGTAAGACTTGCATAAACTTGAAAAGTGTGTATAAAACTGACATAATTTTGTGTAAGTGAGTAAGACTTCGGACTTAGAATAATATGTGGAGTTTGGAATATGTTGATTTATTTTAAGAAAATTATTGTTAAAATATAAAATGGAGCTAGCGCATGCTGGATCTGTTGCTCAAAAAAAGGGAAATAATATTGTTGAAATAAATTTTAGGGCGGACAATGCTTCTGGAAAGCGACACCGTCCAGAATCTTAGAAAAATGTTGAGGTCCCTTTTGAAATTAAATATCAGGGCAAACGCTGGTAATCTGAAGGGGCGTATAGAACCTAGCACTGCATTAAAAGGGAAATAAAAGTTGATTTGGAGGATTATCTGTCAAGATAGGAAACATTGTCCCGAGGAAAAATCGCAGGCGAGATTTGAGACTAAGTGTATGTAGGCACAAACAATCTTCACTGATGAGAGTTGATGTATTATGTGAGTTTTATAAGGGGAAGGAGCGACTGAAACCCTTTAATTTCAAAACTAAAGGATGGTTTGATTTGAAATTAAGGCAAAGTTAGAAAATTGGGTAAGCGAGGAGGAAATAGTTAATATTGAAACCAGTCTTTTAAAAATACAAGCCTGGAAGAGGGAAAGATTCGAAGAGTTGAGCAAGCCCGTATCTCAAACGAGAAGAAATGACGAATTTTAGGTTTGACGTCTTCCCCAGGGGAAACAGGTAGAAGGGAATTTTTGCAAAAAATTACCCCAAATCCCTAGAGCGATTTTTTAAAAAAATGTTTAAACCCCACGCGGACTAACATGTTTTCAGAAATTGTTGAATTATATCGAAGATAATGTTAAAAAAATTAGGGTTGATGAAACTAGCTTAAGTGATTAGTGAGATCATAAATATGAGTGTAGGTTATGCACTGGTCACACTTTACAATAAAAATGCTTCAATTTAAAGGTTAAATGGCTAGGTAATTTTAGTGAAGTACACAAAGGATAATTAGTTAATTTTGTTACAATTTGGTGCATAGAGAAGCCTTGAAGGGGAACTTAGTAACTAGATCACCCAAAAACCTCGGTGAAAAATGAGCGTTACTATTTTAAACGTTAAGCAAAATTCAAGCAAAATTGCTTATTAGTGATTATTCTGAGCGACCGAAATGCGGAATTGATTAACTTAGGTATACTCATTCAAGTAAGGGCCAGACTTGGTATTTTGTACAACTCCGAAAGATTTTGCGACCCCTTGACAACTTATGTATATATGAGCAGAACGTGCTTATGAATGAAGTGAAGGTATGTGAGGAACGTAGAGTTTGCAAATCGGACTTTAGTTCAGAAGAGTTATGTAAATTCAATGCAATGTATGTAAAATAATCCCATGACCGGTAAAGAAAGCAATATTAAAGATGTTTTTCTGTAACCAAACCGGGTCATATCGCTAGGGGATTGTTTTAAACATATTCAGCGAGCACTAGATACCTAGTATTAGGAAAAATCTGCAGGTCTCAAAAAACTTGTACAGAGGGGAGAATTACAAGAAGGCGTCCCGTGGGAGAGTGGAATTCCCCGGTCACTTCTCCTATGACATTGAAAATAATTATAATTATGGAAGAGGGTCGAGAACAAATGAGGGCAAGGGGTAAGAATAATGTGAGGAACTTCCTGTTTGAATGTAAAAAGGGCCGGAACGTAGCCAAGGGTTCCAATGACCCTGCCCGTTGTAAAAAGTTTTTTGTAAATGTGTTTGTTGGTAAGGGTAAAATCATAAAGTATTATTGGAACCGGGAAGCCGGAAAGTGAAACCTGATAAGCGAATAAGCATTTTTGACTCATTGTTAAAGAAAGGATGGCTAGTATTCTTGAAACATATGATATTAAATGTTTTGTCGGCAGATAACCCCAAACGAATTATCAATCCTGGTATAATGTATTGTATAAATAAAGCTAGAATTGTTTTTTCTTGGAAAGTTCGTTTTTAGTTTCGAAAAAATTTGTCTTGGGCCAATAAATCTGGGTTCAAATTTTATAAAAGAAACTGGCATGGTGGGATTTAAAACAAACCAGTGTGGGTGGGGGGGGGGGTTGGTATGGTGTGTGGTTGTTAGTGGGGTTATGGGGTGTGTGGGTGTGGGGGGTTGATGGGAAACTAATATAAAATATGAGAGGTGGGTGTGGTTGTTAGGTTGTGGGTGTCTGAGTTGGGAAATGGATGGGGGGTTTGGGATGGGGGGGGCGGGGTGACGGGTTGGTGGGTATCAATTCTGCGTGAAATAGAGAACATTGCGATATAAGGATAGTATTAATATGGATTTTAAAAGGATGTGCATATATAGCAAAAATACCAAATGAAGAATCATATACATATCGAGAAAATGTATAAAGGATGTAAAAAATAAAGTAGATAGGAAGATGAGTCAGCGGATAAGTGTTGGTTCTAAGTTTAAAACCAGAAGTCACAATCGAAGTGTTATTTCTGCCAATAATACAATCCATATAAATAATGTGAACAAGAGTATTGTGGTAAGGGTGCAATAAGGCAAAGGGAGGGAATTTTAAAAAATATTAACGAATTCCCTCAAGTTTTTACCGATTAAAAATAGGGCAAGTATTGACTTTCGAAATTGACTAGAGAAGTCAGCGACCCCGAGCAGTGAGCTTGATGCCGTTAACCGCTATACCCCCCCAAGCTGCTAAGAATTAAGAAAAATTTTTATGATGGAACTGTTGGAACACAGAATCTATATTTATACCCAGTGTGTCAAATTATGCTAGCCCGCATTTTTTAGTAACCAAACCGGGAAGTGAAAAATCTAGACTGGGTGATTAATTACTCAAAAGTCTTAAATAGTACGTTGAAGAGTAGTGGACCTTCAAATTGGGAAAAGTATACGAATCATACTACTACTTACTAGGGTGTACTTATTTTTCAAACTTGGATTTGAGTAATTCATTTTACCAATTAAAACTTAAAGGAAAAAAGCAAACATTTAATGGTTTTGTTACGCCGTTTGAATCATATGAATTCAATCGTGTACCATATGGGGTTTCATTGGGAAGCGGAACAATGACCGCTTATTAAATAAAGTTTGCAAGGTGTAAAATTTCAGTATGCTTTTAATTATGTAGATGACATAATATATTTAGTAAAAGTTTACCAGAGCATATAGAAACATGTCAGAGATGTTGTGGAGAGGCTGGCCAAACATGGACTTACAGTTAACCGAATAAGGTGAGCTTTGTATGTAAAGAGATCAAGTTTTTAGGTCACCTAATCTCTAAGGACCAGATAAGAGTCGACCCGGATAGAACTTCTGCCATTAGAGATGCGAGAGAGCCAAAGGACGCAAAGGCTAGTAATTTATCGAACGGGGGACATTTCGCAAAGTTTATCCCAAACTATGCAGACAAGGCAGCATTCTAAATAACTGAAAAAAAAGAATAGGAAATTTAGTGACTCAGGAAATGCCGGGGAA